>NW_010118394.1:0-6570 GCF_000699245.1 Pterocles gutturalis | reverse complement strand
TGAAAAAAATTCCAAACTTAAATTTTTTTTTTTTTTTAAATATGCTTATTCAGAAAATGAAATATTAAATTAGAAACAATGTTTTTGGCATCTAACTCCAACGAAAGAAAAAGCTGTATTTACATTTAACAAAAGGACTTTTCAGTCAATGTAAGTGTTTTCTTTGAAGAAATCCTGAGTTTGGTGTACTAAGACAATATAACCACCTTTAAACACAGGAGTCAGATGCAAAAAAAAAAAAAAAAAAAGTTTGTTCCTTCTCCTCCTCTTGGCCAGAGTGTGATGTAGTGACCCAATGAGATGCAAAAGCAGCTGCTGTCCCTGTGCTCCTGATAAATGCTGACAAGCAAGGAACAAGGCCAGTGGCGCTGTGCAGTCACATTCAGCAAATGATAAAAGTGTTTTCTGACCATTTACTCTCCCATGTAGGAAGCTGCCCAGGTGTAGCCGTGAAATGGGCAGGGTTTCTATCAGCCATGACAGATAGCTGGTGCTAATACATCCCCCCTGCCCCAAAAAAGCATGCTGCTCCCTCATGGCATATTATAGGCATCTATAGCACAGTGGTGGCATGATTTATCCTGTTTCCTTTTTCATTAACCAGATGGAGAAAAACCTAAATACTAAAAGACTCTTTAAACCATCAGATGGAGAGGTATAACATACAAACGACTGGAAGCAGAAGCTAGAAGATTAAAATGGGAAACAGTGCATCTCAGAAATATGTACCTATTTCTAACAGAGGCTGCTGACAATGATTATAAATAGGAATTTCTTCATCAAGCAAGTCTTTCAACTAAGTTAGATGACCTCAGCGACATCCTATGGTCCACATTCTGCAGAAGATTTTGCCTAAATGATACAACCTCTCCACACTCTGAATTGCTACCAGGTATTTTCTTCCAGAGCATTTCATACCCTCAATTTCACCATAAATATCTTCCCAGGAGCTTAAGCTCTCAAACATACAAAAAAGGCTTCTGCTCCAAAGGAGTTTATAACTGACATCGATTAATCTGCAAGCCAGCTTTCCGTAACCCTTCTGCTTACTGTGGAACTGTTGTGTGGCTTTTTTTTTAAAGCAAAGATTTTTATATAGATAACTCATGGGCAGGTAAAAAATAGGAGATGCTTTTATCAGTTCTTAAACAGTAAGAAAATAACAGCAAACTTGGGGTGGAAAAATGACAACCAAAACAAAACCCCCCAAGGTCATAACAATACAAAGCAAAAGTTAAATGCAAATATGCATACCTGTCAACTGTAAAATTTGATCATCAATTAGTGTCACAGCTTCATCATGCATCACTTGCCCTCCTATGACAAATTCCAATCGGCCCTCCTGAAGCAACTGATGGACCTATGATATTGAAATTAAGACACAGAACAGAAAGATCATCTCAGTCTTATCGAAAAAGGCTGCAAATTCATTTCAGATCACACCACATTACCTTGATACAATACTTGTCAAGAAGGCATCCAGGACAAAAGTGGGATAAAAGCCTGCCTGTACCGAACGCTAGCAAAAGGGAAAGAAGGGGAAAAATCCCATACTAATGTGCTGCATGGTGCATGGATTTACCCAGCTTATGCTGAAAACAGGTAGCAGGCACAAAGGATGCACTGACAGGTAGACCCTGACCTTATGGTGTTTCTCTGCAGTGCTGTTACTGTGTCTCTATGCTATCTCAACACCATACACCTTCTCGTACGCTGCACTGTCAGCAGCTTAGGATCCTGCCTCAAGGCAACTAGAGCTGCAGGATTAAAACATAAGATACTAGTGCTTCTCCCAAAGTCCTCCTCCTGCTGCATCTGTCTTGGCTTAGGAAAGGCACTAGCGGCTGGATGAGAGAGCAATATGCAAACCCATGCAAGCAGCAATGACCAGGTTCCCAGGGTTTCCTTTCGTCTGCTACCTCTGTAACAGTTTGGAGACTGAGATCTGTGCGATCCAGGGGAGAGAGAGAGAGTGCCATCACACCATGGCCACAAACACATCCCTTCTACTCTGTAATGCTCTACCTTGCCTTCGGAGCATGGACAGGTTTCTTACCTTGTGAAAGACAGAATGCTTTATTAAGAAATAGTTATTCCACATGTAGCAAGTTTGCCTGCCTAATAAACCCACTGCTAACCTTAATCTCTGGTCTCTTTTTCCTAGTTTAAAAACTGTAAATATATTACGACCTGTTCAACTGCTCAAGGTTTTTCCAGTTTTTGGTATTTTTTAATTTCAATTTTTTAAATTTAATTTAGCTAGAAACAACAAGTATGCTGACAAGTACAACTTTCATCAAATGTGCTGGATGAAGATGGGGAGCAGTGTTCGGAGGGAGAGAGTAATACTCTGTGTCCCTTTCTAGAAGTGCTAGGGAGTCTTCTGCTTTTATTATAGTTACTTCACCACCTAGAACTTCCAAGATACCTCAAACTTCCAACAAAGGAAGTTCGTATAAATATGCAGTTTAATATCAGCTTTTTTTTTTTTTTTTTTAATCTGTCATGTAGGATGCCAAATCCAGAGCTATTATGTTTATTTCCCCAAGAACCTTCAGTGAATGCCCCTGCGTCTGCTCAGATACGATGCCAGATTGTCAATTTTGATTATAATCATTTCTCTCGTTCACAATGTTGTGAAAATGCTTCAGGGCTCAGCATTCATAAATTAGTTCCAGCCGACTGTGGTGACTGATTAGCATGCTGGGAGAACAGATAACTGATATCTGGTGTCAGCACAGAACTGGTCCTGACCTACACGAAAAGCATCTGTGGCTATTATTCCCAATTTGGATTCATGTCTGAAAAAGATACCTCTGATCCAAACTTTGAGCCATGGAAACTTTTTTTTTTTTCCCCCGTAAGTTTTGTGGAACCAATGAGAGGCTGAAAACACAAGCAAAATAATTCAAGTAATTTAGATAATATCCTAGCCTAAAGAGAAAAAAAAAAAAAAAAAAAAAAAAAAAAAAAAAAAGAAAACAGTATCTCTAATGACAAGTACTTTTGCTGACCAGAACTGGGCAAAAGGAAAAGAGGAACCAAGGAAACAGACACAGCAATTCTACAAACAGCAGGCTGCTATGGTACTAGAACATATCTCTGGTCCTCGGGACAACTACTACTACCCTTACATCACACCAACAAACTAGACAGAAGTGGCTACGCATCTTTTTTTTTGCCCCTAGTTAAAACACCCAGACACCAAGCCAGGGTAAGGCAACAGGAAAGGTTCACACAAGAAAGTACTGGGGAAATAACATGTACTGAGAACTAAGAGGTTCGTATCTGGCTGAATACTGACTGCTGCAATACATTTCACTCCTATATATTCTTGTCTCAAGTGTAAAATCGGCTTCAGCACCCAGGCTGTACCTTTTACTAGTTTTTGATGCTAGCGTTCTAATACAAAGCAAGCATTCCAAAAGAAACTAGAATTAAATCCTGTACTCCAAGTCAAATACTAAATAGAGAAAAAAAAGGCAAAATTAAAACCAGAGAGACTGTACTACAGAAAATCATTAATGCTAGAGTTCAAGTGGAAAAAGCAGGACAGTAACCAGAGTGACCTAATTTCAAGGCCCAATATTTGCAACTTGCTGATGTTAAAAATGTCACTTATCAGCAAGGATCACAGCTCTTAAATATTATTAGAGATTAAATGTTTGACACAGGTTTAAGAGGAATTTAGTTTTAGTAATTTTAATTTTCAGGGAAGCAACTATAAAGTAACTAGAGAACTGACTAAAAATGCATAAAAGCAACAATTATCAGTAATTGGAATAGGAAATTAAAGGCTGAATCGTGTACGAGTGTATATGTGTGAGTACTGAGGTCAAATGTCATACACATTTGCTCTCTGGATTCCACATAATAGCAAGAATAGATATTAGAAACACGGGCCTTTACTTTATATTTGGGTTACAGCAGCATAATGTACTTGAATTAAGATCAATTTACCTCAGAAGGTTAGAGTACTCTTCTGCCTCTGCACAAAGTAGTTCCTGTGCTACTTTCTTTAATTCCCCTATACCAGACTTACAGTTTTCTAACTAGAAACAGACAAGAAAATTATCCTGCAACAGGCAAGTATGGGCAAAAAACCGGTGAAAAAGTACTTAAATACTAAACATTACAGAAAATCCAGAATTTAGTGAAGGACTGGGTTAAAAAAAACAGACGAGGAGTCTTTTTTACATGATGCTTTAAACATCTAGCACTTAAAACAAAGCGAAAGGTAAAGTACTACAAATAATATACTACTTAAATACTAAACATTACAGAAAATCCAGAATTTAGTGAAGGACTGGGTTAAAAAAAACAGACGAGGAGTCTTTTTTACATGATGCTTTAAACATCTAGCACTTAAAGCGAAAGGTAAAGTACTGCAAGTAATATACTGCTGTTGGCTGGACCCTGGTAACGAAACAGACCGTGGAGTCCTGAGTGAGTACCTATGGGATGCTGCACCTGTGTATCCTCTGGTTTTAGGGTCCAAAACTTAAACATCTAGCACTGCAACGCAATACATGACCAGCTGCTAGGCTACCAGCCCAGTCTTTGATTTCAGTATGTCTGTTTCATTCCGGAGGAAAGAAGAAATGACAAATAAAACTTCTCATTGTCTTTACTAGGAAAAAACCAATCCTCAAATCAAAGCTCTGAAGAATGTGTCTCAGCTTATAAATAAACAAACCCAAGAAACAGTTATTGCTGTTGAATCTACAGTCACCTCTGTGCTGCAGCATCCTTGTACATAATCAGAAAGAACCTGGTCTTAACTGGAAAGAAAAAAGTGGTACTTAACTGGAAAGAAAAAAGTTCCTTCTTGTAAGCAGTGTTAGGCAGCAGTTTATAAGCTTCAAATGATCGACAGATATTGGTGCAGCCTCTTTTAGAATCACCCACATCTTTTGTTAGCATGCCCCCAAATAAGAAAGTCACTGACGAAACAAGAACTGTGAAGAGTTTTCAGTGCAAAGGTTACTACCTCCTACCGCTCTAATCTATAGCTGGGGTTTTAACCTCTTGCAACTGCCTTTAGAGTTAAGGTCCCTTCATAAGAAGTACCAGATTTAGAGAGAGCTTACACAAGGCCTGGGTAAAAAGCAAATGGTGAAGTACTTTGCTCCTCCTTGCCCCCTGAAAAGACTGGGGATTCTTTGTAAGCAGGAACTATGGCTCGAGTACAACTTACCTGCTGCTTGTGCGTATCTGTGGCTACTGCATCCCACCAGAGGCGAAAGAATTCCTGCTCCACAGCAATAAATTTACGCTGCTTTCCTTTCATTAGCTCTTCTACAACAGATGTGTAGACATTTGCTGCATAAGCATGCATACTTTCCTGCAAAGAAAAAAAAATGGAAAATAAACACCTTCGCCTATATTAAATGGGCTGTTTTGAATATTGATTGGGCTTGAGAAGAGAGAGCAAAACCTCACATTTCTCGCACATTTCCTTTATACACTCAGAAAGACCAGGTTCTCTCTGATTACGTACAGCGTCTGGGCCCTTCTGCTCCAAAATACATCCTCCGACTGGGGACCTCATGTCTAGATCATGGTGTAGACATCTGCAGACACCAATACAAGCTTTCTTTTTGATGTACTGGGAACAGCTCACCCTGTCCCTCATTGCTTATCTTAAATCAACAATCCTGTAAATGCCAAAACTTTGCACCAATATAGTTTAAAAACCCACATACACACTTTATTCTTCTATTTCTGTTCTTCTTCTGGCCTGAATGATCAGAATTGTTTCTTCAGAGCAAGTATGACTGTGCTGCACTGCAGGCGTACGTTGCTGGTGTAATACAGTGATATATATAACAGAAATTAAGCTATTATGGCTCTAGAAGTTTCAGTCATGAAAAATAACTCCGTTCTGCTTGATATTTTAGGATAAAGCAAAATCAAACTGGTAAAGGACTCTTAGAACAAGTTGGACTGTTGACATAGAATCATCCAGAATCTGTGCATCTATCCTGTCCATGTCATTCCTAAACCAACTTGTATTCCAGAATGAAGCCCGTGGATTTTGTCGGGATCCAAACACAACAGCTGTATCCACCTGTCACATGGTTACATCCTATCCTATGGTGTCAAATGAACAACATCACGTTAATTTTGAAGTAAATATGATGTGTGATAACTCACTGAAAATATTTTCTTGAGGTATTTTGGAGATTAAGGCAGGCCAGTCGTTATTCTGATTCAAACAACACTGGAACTAAGCAGTAAGATATTACCCAATCCTACAAAGTTTATGAACCCCAGTCATCTGGGTGGGAATTGAAAATAATTGTTCTCACAAACTAAGATACTTGCAAGCAACAATAAGAATTTTATTTCCAATTCACATCCTCTATCAGCTAATGAGATACTCTGAAGAAACAAGCAGTGACTTATTATACATCCAGTGCTGGAATTCTCCATCAATACTATAATTTCCAGCATGCAATAAGATTGCTGTTCCGATATAATAAACAAAATGCTTACTCTTCACATTATAAACAGAGAAACAATAAAGAAACAGTATGTTGTCAGTCATAGAATCATAGAATCATAGAA
>NW_010118393.1:298796-337027 GCF_000699245.1 Pterocles gutturalis | reverse complement strand
CTAACATTCTGTGATTCTGTGATTCTCTTTCAGGTGAGGAAAAGTCATTTAATCGTGTACTTGCCTCCAGAACTTGAAGATGGAGCCCCTCTGTTTATTTGTAGACACTTATAACTGTCTTGGAAAAAAGACTAGTGCTTGCTGTATAGACCCCTAAAGCCATGAAGATCAGGTTTTTTGCTTTTGTTTTGTTGTCATTGCACCAAGAGATTGTAAAATGTATGGTACATTTGGGGACATCAGGTAAACTCAAAGCTTAACCAGCCATATGTTAGAGAGCTGCCCTAAAAATAAGGAGGAAAAAAAAAAACCCAAAACACAGAGGAGCAAAACAAAATACACTTAAATACTTAATAGCTGTCCAAAATGTGTGTCTAGAACTGTAAATCTTGGTAGATTTGGGCACAACTGTATTCTGGATGTGCTTACGAATGATGGTTGTAACACTATTTTTTCACTGACAGGAGCTGTATTATTTTTGTGGTTTCAACCTGCTTAATTAGCAGCAAAATGCCACACAGCTGCTCTGTCACCCCTCCCAGGGATGGGGGAGAGAATTAAAGGGGTAAAGGGAAAAGAGAGTCATGGGTTGAGAGGAGGACAATTTAATAAGTAAACTACAATAAAATTGAAAATAATAATTATGATAATAGTAATATATACAAATGAGTACTTCACAGCAAAACTGATCACCCCCCAATGACCAAGGCTCAGCCTGTTCCTGGGTAATGATCCTGAAGCAGAGAGAGTCCTGAAATGGTGATGCCAGAACAGAGATAAGAGCCTGAGCATCCAAGAGAGTGAGAGCTGATTGAGGGAGATAGAGATGACCCAGAGAGAGAGAGCAAACTTCCATATAGACCCTTATCTGTATATGGGGCATGACGTGCATGATATGGAATAGACCATTGGCTAATTTGGGTCTCAATCCTAAATTTAAGGTCAAATCCTAGGTAACTGGTGCTTTGCTCCCTCCCAGCTTCTCCTGCACCTGCAGACATGGGCACACCAGAGATGCTGCAAAGTCCTTGACTGTCCTGGCAGCAACTATAAACATCAGTCTGTTATCAGCCTTCTCCTCAGCACAAATCCAAAACACAGCCTCACACTGGCTGCTGTGAAGAAAATTAACTCTGTCCCAGCTGAAAGCAGGACAATTATCTGATTGTCAAGTGGTGAAACTGAGTGTGTGGCCAGCTAAAGATGGTCATCAATTACTTGTCTGAAACTCTCAATTAATTCTCTTTGAACCATGTTATTCAATGTTCCTTGTGGAGCAGTTTCATCAGGGCTGTCTTTGCTTGTGAGGCTAGAGAAGGAGAAAAATGGTATGTATGTTTGGATGCTTTGCCTCTTGCTTTTTTTCCCGAGAGCACAGAAATTGTCAAAGGTGCTTCCAATCTGCAACAAGGTTGGCAAGATCAAAGTTAGCTACCGCAGTCTGTCAGAGGAAGAATGGATATCCTAGAGATGGACCTGGCATCTCTACTATAGCCCTGCAAGAATGAAAAGGGATCTGGAGAATCAACTGATTTGCAGTCACTTGTGACCTGTCGAGGTTACTGCAGTATTGGGATTCATGGAAACCAGAAGGGAGTTCCTTCCACAGCAGCAACAGAAGCACACCAGGTATTACTTCTCAGCTGTGTCTTGTGGCATTTCTCTGTTTTATGCTGTTCTCGCTAGAACTGATCACTCTGCTGGTTTTTGGAAGGAATTGGAACACTGGTAGCAGTTGTGAGGGAGGTTTTTTAAGAGCTCATTTCCTATCTTTTTGCTGTCAGTGGTACCCAAATTACTAGTAAACTAAATCAGACAGGCTTATACAAACTTTTTTTTTTTCTTCCCTCTGCATATATAATGACTGGGAGACTGAATGTTTTAGAAAGCATTGAAGTACTATAGGGTTTTATTTTTTCCAAGTTGTTTTTCTTGATTGAGTCTCACTTAATCTTGACTCAATCTTACTTAATCTTATTCCTCCTTTCCTCCCATTTCCTTTGTGTCTCTGCTTTCTTCATCTTTGCCTCATCAGGTTGTGTCCCTTACAATGACAACTTCACTAACAGGTAGTTCAAGGTTATGGTGTGTTTCCCTGTAGGAAACATTCTGTTGCAAATTGCTGCTCAGGAGAGGCTTTGTTAATCTAGTTTCCCAGAGGTTCCTTCTCTTGTAAAGGCTAATTTAGACAGTTGATAAACTTTAATTCTTTTGCAGTGATTAATTTTAAATTATGTGAAAGCATCTCTTTTGGAAAAGTAGTAATACATTTGCTATCTACAGCTATTCAATAGATTCAAGTACCTTGCAGAGGTATGGATGATGAGAATCCTGTGCTCCAGGCAGGCTGTGCTAACTGCTGCTGCCTACAAATACTGTTGGACTTCACAGGCCACCTATCAGCCTGTATCCATAGCCTGTAGGTTTAGAGAGCTGGACTGGGTTCAGAGGACCAGTGGTCATTATGGATTTGTATATTTTTAGCAGTCTATGTGTCATTCTAATTGATGGGCATAGATTGGCATTATATATTGAGCTTGATTCCTGGGGTATATTTGGCTTATTTAACAATGCTATCTTTAGAATACCATCAGCATGCTAATCTTCATTAGTGGTATGAGCAGCATATCTTGGTGTCACTTAACTAGATGAATTGGTATTGCCAGCCTAGGCTACTCAAGTGATTTTTTTTTTTTAAGTTTGCATAACACACATTTAAAGTAAAGCATAATAAAGATAAGAATTTTTGCTTAGTTTTTTTTAAAAAAAACCTTGTCTTCTTATGAAAAGGGTGAAATTTTGATGTTTTTTTGTTCACAATTTTTACTCCATTTATTGTCTGTGCATTTCTGAGCTCTCAACATGCAACTGTGACTTTTGTTATGACTGAAT
Organism: Pterocles gutturalis; assembly: GCF_000699245.1. Classification (NCBI taxonomy): domain Eukaryota; kingdom Metazoa; phylum Chordata; class Aves; order Pterocliformes; family Pteroclidae; genus Pterocles; species Pterocles gutturalis. The sequence continues at coordinate 334,135 of NW_010118393.1, read as the reverse complement.
ATTGTGTAGCTATGGGACTAGCTTGATGTGTTGGGCCACAAGCACTTCAAGGAAACATAAGTTCTGCTTGTCAAGGTCATCATTACAATTTGCAACATGTGGCATGAAGAGTTCTGGCTAAAATAAGAGAAATGCCTTACTCCTCTGGTGGTTGGACTCTTTGGTACTTAAACCTACGGATGGGTATTATAGTCTAGATGAAAGATACATTTGGGACTTTGCAATGTCTCTTGAGTTTGCTGAGCTGCAGATAGGCAGAATTGTAAGAGACACTATAAATATGAAATGCTTTTCCCTGTAGTGTAACCTGCCTGCTTTCTCAACAAGTATACCTTGAGCTCATATTATGGGCTTCTGTTTGTTTGCTAATAGTTTTCTAATAATTTGTCAAGTTCAGCTGATGCTTTCACTGTTGAGCTGGTGCAATGTTCTACAAGTGCTCCAAGATCTTTCTGAATCATAATAATGAATGTAAAACCTGTCTTGAAGTAGATATGTTATTTCATCATTTTGCTATTTACTGTTTTCTGGGCTATTTGCTAATACAGTGTGCATAGTATTTTATACAATATCTTGTAGGATTCCACAGTGAAAGCTGATGAGTAATCTGCTTCCCCTTACACTGATTTTTTTTTTTTTATTAAAAAGGGTTACAGTCTATAAGAGGACCTTCTCTCTGATTCTCTAATAGTGTGGTTTCTTCAGAGCATGCTGTAAAGGATGTTATAAATCAGGGGCACGAGTCACTATAGTTACATGAGCAATTTACCTGCAGGTGTGTGAGTAGGAGAATCTGCTAGTAGGAGTATTTGTTGCCAAGTTTGGTTTTCGTTTACCTGTGCCTTTTTACCTACATCCGTTGGTGTAAATCACTGCAGTGTGGCACTGCTGTTCTCATTGAGGTAAATGGCAAACACAGGTGAATTTAGGATTTCACCCTGAGAACTAGAGTACTAAGACAGGCCAGGACTATGCTGAATGTCCTGTCCCATGGGAGAGGAAAACAGGAGATTAGAAATATGATGGGTTCATAGTGGTATTGACCTTAGTAAGGTCCTTTTCCCTTCTTTGCTCTGCAAAAAGGTACATGAGAAATTGAAGTCTGAAAAAATTGCTATAGGGAAGTGGACAAAAGCGTGGGTAAGGTGTATAAGTTGTGTCATTGCCCCAGAACACTCTGATAACACCTTTATTGTTTAAAGGAAGTATAAATATGCTTTAAAAATTTTTTAATAGCATTTGGATTGCTTTCTTTAGTAACCAAATACAAAGGTCAGTTGTGACAGTGGAGGAACTGTGGTGATGCCAAATGCTGAATGCTGCCATAGAGTTGATTAAAAATGTGACTGAGCAACTTGTGTGGCTAGTAGAAACTGTGTGTGATACAATCTAATGCATTTGTCAATGCAAGCAAGAAAATGCTTGGGAAATGAATTTGAAAAAGACATTTAAGGATGTTGTAATTTAGGTTGAAAGGGATCTCTGACAGTCATCTGATCCGATCCTACTCTGAAACAGGGCCAGCTGTGGTTCTTGAACTGTTTCTCATAGCATTGTTTATAGCAAGCTGCCTTAACCTGCCACATAAGAGAAAACAATGGTTTTAATTTTAGTAATGCCAGAACAACTGGTAGAAAGGAACCTAGTAAATGTAAGAGCTATTCATTTGGGCAATACTTAATTTTAACGTGACAGCTAACACTATGGTACCCCAAAGAGTGCAAAAGTAGAATAATTAAAGTGCTATCGTAGTACTATTCCACATTTTTTCACTATTTCAACTTAACCTTTTAGCATTATATTTTTAATTTTTTAAAATGAAATAGCATTTAAACTGCCTAATGAGACCAGAGCCAATGGAATGTTTTGAAAGGGAAGAATATGTTTTGGCAATTCTGCTTGATCCATGTCAGAATATTTAGAGTCTGATCCAGGTTAGAATTGAAACCATATCCCCCTACTACCATGAAGTTATACATTGGTAAGGGCTGCTTCCAAAAGCAAAATGCTTCTATCTGTTTTTGCTCTCTTTGTCCTGAGCACTTAAATAAGCTGAGTAGGTTTCTTGTGTGAAAAATAAGCTAGGTTCCTTCCAAGTACAAGTCAAAGATGATCACACTGATAACTTTGCTTTATGTAATTTTTTTGGGGAGAATCCTAAAAGAGAAGGGATAGAGAAGAGAGGAATAACTGCACTGTTAAAGTGCTTGACTTCAGTGACAGCAGCTCAAAATGCTAATCATAAGACATTAATTCACATTTCTTCACTTGAATAAATTAAGTATATTTGACCTTTCTGATCATCAAATAAATGAAAACATATAAATCCTACCTCTGGGGAGGCATGTTTACATAATAAAAGATTTCTAGGGCTGAACATCGAAACAGGCATGCTGAATATCTATCTGGAGCAAATCACATTGTCCTCAAAGCTTTTTTTTTCCATTACAGAGGCTGTGTGCTAGCTTTTGAAATAAGAAGTGGGATGCTGCCATGTCTGTTGTTGTTGCCAAGTATTTACACTGACCTGTTTCCATCACTTACTTGGAACATATTCCAAGTCTGGCTGAGCACAGTGCAGATGTGGAACAGTTGGATGTTCTTAAGCATGGTGTGGTTCTGGGGTTTTTTTGGGTTTTTGTAGACACTGCTGCTAGGCTCATGCAGCCCCTGACACAGATGGTGAGGAGTGGGATGTGTTGATGGTTGAAAGTGAGAGCCTATTGCGTTGTGAGAAGGAGACATCTTCAGTATCAATCTCAAGGTATTGGAGCATCCCTTAAGACTCCTGAAGATACTTGGTGAGAGAGGGAACTGAATTACAGCCAAGGCAAGGTACTCAACTGAAAAAAACCTATTTTTCACAATTTTAAGATTTTATTATCAAAAAGAGTTTTTGTCTTCCTGCTCCCGGACAGCTCCTGCATATGATGGAACAAAAATAGTTTTGGGGAGAGAAGTAGGAAAAGGTTGTGTGGTAAAGTGATTTTGGTGTTAGGAAAATAAGTATCTCTCTCCTTGGTCTTCAGACCTGCCCCTTTAAAAACATACAAAATCCATGGAGACACATTCCCCTGGAAGCCACTGAATCACTGTAGGACAGACATCCCCCTCCTGAAGCAATGAAGAAGTTTTAAAAGGCTAGAATTTTCTTGAAACAGTGGATTTTAAAACAAGTTTTATTGTTCGTGTTCATATTCCAGGGAGCCTGAGACAAGCTGGTGTGAAATGCTGCAGCAGTGAGTGGTACAGCTGTGGTGTGAATTTACAACTGGTATAGCTTTGGCAGAGTGGGGAAGTATTATCATCCACGTTTTGCCTATGAGCAATCAAAGAGGCCCCAAAAAGTGGAGTGATGTTCTCAAGGTCACACAGGAAGTCTCTGGCAGAGACAGAAATTGAATGCAGATTTCCCAAATCCTGATCCAGTGCCTTAAGAGATCTAAAAATCAGATATTCATACCAATCACATTGACTAAATTTTCCTAACCTAATAATATTCCTTTCAGAAGTGCCGTAGGCTGTGTAACAGGAGGTTTCTTTCCTTTTGGGTTTGCACTGCATTAAAGTCTATGATGTTGCAAGTCATGGTTCGCTTTTTGTGGTATTCCATAAACTAATGGTGCTACCTCAGTGATTATGTGGTGAAAATAGTGATTGTTTGGCTTCAAAAGACCAGCTCTTCCTTATTATGGAAGCCTTCAGCCTCCAACCCCAAAGAAAGTCCTGTTGGGGCAGTGGATCATTTTACAACTGATGACTTGTAGATAGGAAAACAGATGCTAAGATAAAGCTAAACTGGGGAAAATATTGCAATTTCCTTTTCAGTCTTTTAATATTTTCAGGGGTCTTTGCTAGCAAGCCTATTGTGAATTTTCCACTGGCAGTATCCATCATCTGAGCTACCCTCTTCCTGATTCCATGGCTTACTCCAAAACAGTCTCTTGAGTATGAAACTCTCTCCTTAATAAGTACCATCTTTCAAGCTGGTGGTGATTGGCATTAAGACGTGTTTGCCTCTCCTGGGCATGTTTCAGTCTCCGGTATTTTGTTTTCATTGGGTTTTACTATTTTAGCTTTTTCTCACTTTTAAGTTCTCCAATAATTTAAACTCTCATGTGATCCTGCCAGCCTTTTTATACTTAAAACGAAGCTCAATCACTTGGCAGATTTTCCCAAATGCTCAGGTTCTGACAATATCCCCTTGACTCTGGAACAAAACACAGTGAAGGTGACTTCTTCAAGTCATGTTTTGTGTTTCATCCCTTAGAGCTGTTTTCTGTTGCAAGTCGATTGCTTTGGGTGGGATGTTCAAAGAGCTCTGTCTAAGCATTGACTCCCCTTGGAGAAGAATGAGAATAGCAATGAGTGAGCTTTTTTGGAAATCTTGCGTCTGTCCTTCATTTAACTGGAGAAAACTGGAAAACAAGCTGCTGGTATTTTGCAGGAGCTGGTGAAATGCAGTTTAGTCTGTAGGTGCACAAAGTTTCTAGTGCACTTTTTTAAATAGAAGCATAGTGAGGATGATTATAGTGACTAGAAGTAGTTCTTATTTACATCTGTTTCAGTATAGTGAGGTAGGTTGCAATTAATTAGGAAGTTTCTGGTGTGGTAAAAATCATTGAATGCAAACATATGATTTCCAAAGGGAAATTTAATTCCATATGGGTTGCGCCCTCTCCTAGCTAGGAATTAGTTGCAACTGTAAAAGAAGATTTGATTATGTCTGTTTAAAAATAATAATAAAAAAAATCAGCAACAAAAAACCAACCCCCTCCTCTCTCTGCCATGCATAGCCACATTTTTAATAAAGAGGAAATTTAAAATATTTTAATTTAAACTTTTCTTTCATTACTTTGCTCAAGTTGAGAGAGTGCTTTGATCAACCTTTGACTTATATAATTTATAAGAGTAAAGGGAAGAGGATAACCTTCAGATGTCTTCTGTGGTAAAGCACTGATGCTGAAAATGTTAAATGTTTGCAGACTGAGAGCATGCTTGGCTGGGAAGGCCAAAAAAGAATAAACAAAATGTGACATGTTTTATTTTGTTATTTATCCCCTAGTAAAAATAATAAAATATAAATATAAATCATATCTTATTCAAAACACTGGCATGAGTTGTCTGGAATGCACCTCTTTATGGTGGTATCCTGCCGTACCGTATATGATGTCAAAACATATGCAGTTAGCTTTAAGGTTGTCAGTACAGCAATTTTGTTAAATCCTTCTAGCTTCTTAATATATACATTATAAATCCTGTGAAGGACACTTGTATATCCTTATTGACACATGTCATAGACATTGCTGTTCTGCTGCAGTTCTGCAGATTAGTGGCTCTGGCAGTGCTTTCCATCGCTTGATACTTGTGTTCTAAGGTGTTTCATTCAATTCACTCAATTTTGCTGTTTTCAACTGCAGTATAAATCTGGGCACTTAAATCCATAATTCTTTGGCTGCTGGTGCTGACAGTGTAATTAGGAACAATAGCATTCAGATTTACATTTCTAATTCATTGTGGGGGCACAAATTAAACCAGCTGAAAACATTGTGTGCGAAGGATGTATTAGCTGACAGGGCAAGTGAGCGTGAGGAAAATGAGCAGTATGTGACACAATAGTATGGGTCCCGGTGAAACCCTTTCTGTGAGCTGCAAAAATAACTCCTGTGGTACAGCTTTCCTTTGCATAGCGTGCCCTTTTTCCACTAAAGCCTAAGGAATGAACTTGGATGAGAATAGCTGGCCTTTGCCCAAGCACTACTGAGCATCAGTCAGGGTTTCTGAAATGATGAACCCTATGAAACATAATATGAGAACCCAACTGTTTTAGAGAGAAAATTAATATGCAAACCTGGAAATGCTGTGGTCACTTGGTGAACTGTACATTTTAATGCACGGTGCTTGGAATTCAGTGCTAGCTTACACAAATGTCAGCCCTGAGAGATGCTGGTGGGCTCGCAGCTGAGATGTTCATTGCTCATTGTCCTCCTTGTTTGCTTGGTGGGGGAATGCATCTGCAGCAGAGTTGCTACTGAGAATTACAGCAGTAGCTTGCACTGCTGTTGTCTTTTGGGACTGAAGATATTGGGACGGCAGGCATCCTTGTGTTAGACCTTTTCCTTTAGTTAGGTGACTTCTTTGGCCCACTGATTACTGTTCATTTATACCACTTAGTGATCCAGCCCCCAACAGTAATTTAATTCTGTTCTTTACTAGGTTAGCCAGCAGGCTGTGGGTTCCCTTCTGTTGGTAGGTCTTAACAGTGGTTTAAACAGAACAATTTAGGTATACTTAATCTTGCCTCGCTGTTGAGTGTTTGCCAAGATGATTTAGTGCAGTCCTGATCTTATGCTTCTGTGTGCAGTAACATCAAAAGCTGGATCCACGTTAGGTTCCTAATAATGTTTTTCAGAATTCTGTTTGAACTGCATACAGGCAGAGGAGAGGTGCAGGATGGTGTAACTCTGTGGTAACATCATCTTTGTTTCCAGAGGGAGAAGATGTAAAACATGTGGTGGTACTATTTACACAATAAATACCTGCATACAAAAATGTTTGAGTGGACAGTGGAAAACGTTAATATTTCATCTTCCAGTTGTAAGAAAAGGGGAAGAAAACTTAGTAACATGTAGAATAGTCTTCGGCATAGGTATGACTACATGGAATATCTGTTCTGGGGTCTCATGGGATGTGCAATCAGAACTACAGGCACTAACAGCCAGGAGAGATTATGATATGATCTGGTCTAATCGCCTGTGTTTGGTAAGAGAGAAGAAAACTTGACAGAAACAATACACAGGCATTGATCCCCATTGCTTGTTTTCAGCTGAAATGTATCTTCCCAAAACAGTCTTGATTTGAAATTAAGAAAATTTTTGCAGTTCTTTTTGTACTTGCTACCATGGTTAATCAACTTCACTATTCAAAAACAAAGCAGTAGTCTTGTTTTATCTGTGTTTGCTTGGCTTTACTTATGAGGTACTACTTACAACTTTTAGCATCGGTTCAAAGAAGTCCTTTAGGATTTAGTACTTCTTATGTGAAGATACCAGTATCTTCTGCTTTAAAAATTTAAACAGATTTAGCCTTTAAAGAATTAGCATTTTCTCCAGTCCTTAAAATGTTTCTGTGGCTCTTTCCTGCACCCTCTTAAATTTACAACATATTTGAAAAATAATCTGCATCCCAGATCTTCATGCAGTATTTTTAATCCTTTGGTTTCAACTAGAAAAACCTGCTTATTTCCCCTTCTTCCTCTATAAATCCATCAACACTTTTTGAATTGTCAAAGTAGTTGTTCTCCTAATCAATTAAACTTACTAATTATATCTCTGGGAATTTCAATTTCCAGTTACAATTTCTGCCTAAATCTTTCCTTTAGCTTACCTTACAGTTTCCCCAGTTTCAGGGAGCTGACCGTTTTGGAGCTCAGTTATAGGGTTGTGCTTTGCTTAATTCTTCCTCCATCTTTTTCTTTTCCACTGATCCCTGCTGTACTTCCTCTGCATGTGTGCCTTGCAACCTTAACGTTGTTCATCTAGTTTCCAACAGGGACAATCCGTGAGAAATAGGTTTTTCTATTCATATAATCTTTTCAAGAGGACTGTGATGTGAAGATCTATGCTACCAAAATCTTCAGCTTCCCCAGCTGTACTGTTCACCCATTGCAGGTGAGTGGGAAGTATTTCTTAGACAGGATTTTGGCTTGGTGTTCCCTCTTCAACTCTTTCATAGTCCCTGAAGCTCTTTAATGTGTCATTCCATAGTGGAGTCTTTTCCATGTGATGAGATGCAATGAAAAAAAGATGTCATTAGTAGATGTATACAAGATAAGCAAAGACTCAGCAGGATTGTGACTTGAATTTGGCACAGAAAGCAAAATTTTTTTCTATCCTTGTGGTTTTTTTCTTCCCAATTATTGGTCATAATTTGCTTTTTTGTCCCAATTTAGGATAGTTGATTGATGCTTTTGGTAAGGACTTTAAGATACATTGTGGGATAATGTGTTTCATCAAGTTCTCTTCTTTTTAAGCTGGAATTTGTCTTAAACCTTATGGGATGTGATTTAATAACTTTCTGAAATTAGCTGTGCTAACTGTATATCTACCTGTATATATCCAGCTTAAATATTGCTCAGTTCTTACTTATTTCCTACAGCATATAATTCCTTGGTCTAATGATATACTGCATGACAGTGCTTTTGTTGGATGATTTTGAATTTGCCAGATGCCAACAAATTGGAATAAAACCCTTGGTTTTTAATTTAGATAAGGAAAAATAGCTGCTGTAACCATCTTGTGTATACCTCACTCCATAAACTTTTTTCTGTGTGGTACCTCTAGTTGCTTCTTGTCTGAAATATGTCCAACTGCTTCAGCTTCCAACCTCATGGAAGGTCCTTTCCCCTGTATTCCCTCACTCTCAGCAGCTTTGTTTTTGCACCCTCTAATTTTACAATATCTTTTAAAAATAGAGGGATGTGAGTAAATACAAAATTCACTGCAAATTCAGAATTTTGGATGCCTGTGGGTGAGAGAGAAACAGGCCAAATGGAACCTAGGTCAAAACAAATAGTACATTTGGAAATAATATTTTAATTCCAAACTTTAAATAAATGGGGGGTAGGGGGAGGAGAGAAGTCAAAATCAGTTAACTTGGAAGAAAGCAGTTGTTTGATTTTTGAGGTGAACACAACCCAACACTGGCTGAATTACAAAGGAGAAAAGCAAATTTTTCATTTGTCAAGGAAGCAGAACATAGTGGGACAGCTGTGTTTTGGCACTTCCCAGAGGCCATGTTGCTAGTGACATATTGAGGAATTTTGGAAATTACATTAATTTAACTTTAATTCGATCTCTGGAAGCCAGCACTGAGTATCTGTATAACTTCCCCCCCCCCCTTTCTTCAGAGGAAATAAACCTGCCCCTTACTGCTTCTCAACTTATATTGCATAAAGATCTGATTTGCAGAGGGCTCTCATCACAGTATCATTTTTGTGTGCATACTTTGGGTGTAAACACTTGCAAATTCATTTTTAATGCTCTAGCACTTAAGACTGTTATTTGTACGTGTACTTATCTACCAAGATTATCTCAGAGAGAAGAGGATGCCCCATAATGTACAGGCTTTGGGGAGCATCTCTTTCTGAGGTCATCCTGGTTTTGTTCACCTGGATCTGTGAGTCTGGGTCTTGAGATGATGATATGCTGCAAAAGAAGAGGCAATGCAGATCATTAGCTGCCTAAATGTCTAAGGATGATAGAATCAGTTTCTAAATAGCTGTTGCTTGTGTCCTGGTAGTACTTAAAACTAGTGAATCGGAGAACTCTGCTGGGAGTGGTCCTGACATAAGAAAATTGAGTTGTTGTCTCCTCCCACCACAGAGTGGAACAGGTTCCTCTGGAGCGAGACAGACCTGGAGACATGGGTGCTTCCTAGATCCTATGAACTGGTGAAGGCGAGGTGTGCTTGGCAAGGAGTGTCATCAGAGAGGGACTCTGGCCCTTGACTGCAGGCGAAGAACTAAACCTCGTGAATGTGGGGTTCTGCTTAGGTCTTGCCTTCCTCTCACTCAGTGACCTGATATACCAGGTGCTCTGCGCTCTGCCAGGCAGTTTCTATTGATGCGTGTATTTGCAGTGGGGGAAAAAACAGTTATGGAAGTCATCTGGAAAGATGTAAGATTTGGGGCCAGCAAGGGGAAGCCTGAAGAAGGAATCAGATCAGAGAATCACATGTTGTGTGTGTGTGACTTGACAGGTTGGAAGAAGGGGCCTGTTTTGGTTATACCCCTCTGTTTTTAAGACGAGCAGGGTGCGTGCACAAATGTTCATGGGAGTGCATTCCTTCCCAAGATGTCTGAGCAGTAGCTGGGCTTTGTCCCCGTGTGTTGTCAGCCTGTGGTGCTTAGTAGTCATTCTGGGTAAAAGTTCTGTATTACAGTAGTGCATTGCTTTGAGAGGAAAAGGGATTTGAGGCAAGTTGCGCTGGGGGATGGATGGTCCTCAGCCTGCCCTGTGAGGCTGGTTCCCCCTATCGGGTGACCGATGGCAGCCTCCTTCCCCCAGGCACGCACTCCCAGTGGCAATATGACAACGACTCTCTTAATCTCATATGGGACCAGGATTTTGAGCCTGGTGAATGTCAATACCCCATTTCAGGCAGTCTGTTGAAGGAACAAATATGGTGATAACATAAGACATCATCTTTTCCTCCATATTTGTGCCTTAGGACTGCTTAGAGCTCTTTAGTGTGTGCTTTGTTATGCTGCATTGACTTGCTGAATCCTTGGATACTTTCCACAAGCTCCAGTATGGTCAGATGAGGTGTCTTTTCGTTTTTCCTAAGGCTATGTGTTTTTAAACCAATGGAAGGTGGAACAAATAGAAGCGTGTCCAGACAAACTGATGGGGAGATCTCAGTGGGAAGGCAAACCAAGCTGGTTTTGAATGCTTGCAAGGTGGATTTCAAGGCTCCCGTATGTTGCTGGTTTGGGCCAGGAGGAGTGCAGCTCCCAGCATGGGGTCCTGCGGGTTGTGGGGCTCAGCTGGGGAGAGGGAAGGCCCAGCATGGGATGTACAGAGGGATAGCCCCAGTTAGAAAATAAAAGTTCCTCCTTCCTTACACGCTTTGGCTAACAGGATAGGAACACTTGGGCTGCACATGCGCATACAAACTGGGAAAGACCACAAATATTCAAAAAATCATAATCTGATAAACTCAGATGCTTTCAAAATACAAATGTCCCGTCATTGCTTTTCATAACAAAAATGATCTCTTAAGACTTTACCACAGCTTAGCTATTCACAATGTAAACATCAACAAAACTGATGATTTTTTTTTCAACACTTAATGTGCTTTTCACTGTGGAAATAAATTTTTTGGCACCCAATCCGTCCTTATGATTTTGCTAATAGGAACCTACAGTGCAGAATCACCATTTGGTTAGACAGTTGAAGAAAAGCAGATTAGATACGCAGATATGGAGACTCCTTTTCCAGACCATTTTCCATTTCTGAAACTTATTTTGTTATCATAATTTTAATCTTTCCAATGCAATCAGAAATCTCTTTCCAAACTCCTGAGCCCATCTTCTCTTGAAGAATAGAATAGTTTATGGCTTCTCAATTTTTTCCCCACTCAAGACCCAAACCAGCTGCAGGCTTCACTTTGTTTCTCTTCCTTCCCCCCCTTCCTAGATTCAAATCCTAGAGTCTTGGTTCTTGGCAAGAAAGTGCAGCAATTTTTTTTGCTGTGTGGGTTACTAGGGGCTGGGTGTAGAGGAGTAAATGGGAATTGGGTCTCCGTGCCTGTACTGCGTGTGCAACCAAAAGCAGCTGTTGTGGAGTACCCAGCTGGATTAGTGGGGCTAATTTGGTACATGCCTGGTGAAGCAGCTCTTACTCCTGCTTTGTCCTGGTGCTGGCAAGATTTGAGTTGCTTTCTTAGCCAATTCTGTGCAATATAGGATCCCTCTCCTGGAGACTGTTTCTGGATACATTTTGGTATTTAAGACACCCTGATCTTAGTAATTTATGCTATTGTTCCCATATATGTATAATTTTTCTGTGGCTTCAGGTTTCTACTGCCATTCAGATCATATTAAACATGTTTTTTTCCTTTTTAAATACTAACATCTAGGATTAATTTAATCCCACATTTTTTCCTGGATAACTTAAAGTTTTGGATGAATCACTCCCGAAAAAATAAGAACATGTCCAAACCTCAGCCTAAATGTCAAATTGAACCAGAATTCAATAGGTTTGGATGAAAGCCTGCTCTTGGGCCCCCCTCAAAGCATACACTGAATCAACACTGAATCTGTCTTAACAAGTCTGACAGCCTTGCTGCATTGCCTACTACCTTCAGATCTTCTGTGCTTGGGAGTTTCTTCTTCATGATCTATATCTGAAGCATCTCAAACTCAGACAAGCAAAAGGCCTGAGATTTAGACAGAATTAGTTAGAGAATGGAAAAGGGATTATTACTGAAACCTGATGTTGCCAATTTGTAACTTGTTTTTCTTGCAGGTAAAACTTCTTGGTACCTTTCTTAACAAAGGGAAACATTTCCAAAAAATTTTGCACTTTATGCTCCAACTCTTTTAACTGAAAAAGAGTTTAAATCAGTCAGAGCTTCCTACCAAGAGAAATCTTGGTAGGGAAAACCTGGAAGGCACCAGTCGAAGTCAGCAAATAGGAGTGACATGTATTCAGTTGCAAGACACATCCACAAAAGGAAGGAACTTGTAATTCTCCAAAGCTGAACTAAGGCATTGTATGACCAATGCTCTTCTGATTCCCAGTTTCTTGGAAATTCCCAGAATTTTCTCTCACCTCTAAACCTGACTGCGCTCTTACATGTGTACAGGAATGTAATTTTCAATTGCTTCTTAGTTGTTGTTCTACTACTTTGTGTTAACCATTTCCTTCAATATAGAAAATGTGCTCTAGTTCACTTTTTGAAGAGAGATCTGGGGAACAAAAAGCAGTTCTATGTCATGTATGAAACTTGTAAGCATTATATGTATAATTCGGCTATAAATCAGCAGAAAATCTTACACTTGCATTACACTAAAGCAGAACCATCTGTAATGACACCTAATAAGGATGAAAGGAGCACAGTGGAACTCATAGGAGTTGTTAAAGGTGGAAGAGAGAAAGAAGTAAGGGTTGAAAAGACATCTGCAGTTTCAGTGACAGGGAGATAATTCTTTTACTGTAACCTGAGCTTTAATTTTATAGAAAAAGGAAAATTTAGTTGATCTGGGAATAGGAAAAAGAAAGATGGTAAAAAAAAAATAATTACAAGGAAGAAGAGGAAAACCTTCAAATTGCTCAGAAGTTATTTGAGTTGAACTACATTTTGTAATTCACCACCAAGAGTGATGTTTTAGTTGCCTTGTAAACATCTGAATTTTTTTTGTTGCTCCAGTAACAGTAGAAATTCCTGTACTTCCTTTTGTCGAAGTTGGAACGGGTTCATAATACGGCTGCTGTCTTTCTTCTGGACTGTTTCTGTTCTCACCAAGGATCTCTGCTTCTCCTGCGTTTTGCAAACTTTGCAGTCTCTGCTTCCAAGATACATGTATCTTTTTCACCTCATTTCTTGATGGGAATCCTCTATCTCTGCCTTTCATCTCTCCTGCTTCCCACTATGCAAGATGTATTTTATTCCCTCTTCTTTCCACCCCTTAAGATGGGCTGTTATCCATCACTTACCCCATCCTGACAGACAGGTTGTGACTCTTACAAAGGTCAGACCTGGGGTGAGGTTCGTGTCCAACTCTTTGTCTACGGTGAGATCTGAGCAGCTTGTGGCTGTGCTGCTTTCTGAATTTCAACACAGCAAACTGACACAGTAAAACAGTGGGGTAAAGGAAGGGAGGTCTATCAGCAGTAAGTTCTTCTCCTGATTCAAGAACTGAGCAGGGTAAAGTTAAGGAAGGATGAGCTGTGATCTTTGTGTGCAATAGTGTTCTGCAGCTCCTTGTCCCTCTTGGTTTGGTTCATGACAATTTTTTATCAAATCCATGTCTATTTAGATATTTACGTCCCTGTGCATATGTTGCAATGAAATACACTGTTTTAATCAGGAGTTTCGGTTTGGGTTGTTGAATGCAGTGTCCTTGCCCTTAACCAAAATATAAACCAGACTCGGTGCACACACACAGAACAGGGAGGAAAATGGATAAACTTTATGATAATATTTCATCTAATGTAGTTGCAGCCAGTGGTACTCACTAGCGTTGGGCTGTGGGCCAAAATTCAGTCCCAGAGCACTTCCGGGGGTTGTGCAGAGCTGTCGTCTTGGCTGCCCTCCCCCTCTTTTCTCCTCCTCAGTGTCTGAACTGAGCAATTTGGCAGAAAGGAGAATTAACTTGTGTCAGGGTGGGAAAGAATGTGGAGGTACCTGCTCCAGCAAGGCTGGGGTCTTCCAGGCTGCATTCTATTACTGTTATTATTAGTAATAATTATTTTTAAGTTAACATTTAGGAAAGCCTGGGGACAAGTGTAGGTTAGTGTTGCAGAGTCTTTTGGAAATAGGGGAAGAATTTAGTCTTTGACAGAGACAGCTCAGCAGTAAAGCAAAGGTGAGGGGACAACAGCACCTGTTCTCATCACCACTGCCTTCTTTGCCACATTCAAAGCACCACTGATTTCACTAGCACCAAGGCATAAGCTCTGTTCCTGTGCAAGAAGCTGATGTTCATGTAGTGTCCATAGTTTTGTATGATCCCTTCATTAGAGGATCTCAAATCCTTGTTCCCTGAAAAAGGGGAGAAAGGGGAGCCATCATAACAAGTCTTGGGAAGTATGAGGAAGGCGAAGAGCATCCTGGCTTGGGGAAGTGGTGGAGTCACCATCTCACGTAGATGGGGCACTTAGGGGCATGGTTTAGTGGTGAATTCGGCAGTGTTAGGTTTATAGTTGGACTTGATGATCTTAGGGGTGTCTCTTCTAATCTAAATGATTCTGTGATTTGATAAGTACCGCTGGGCAAGGCAAACAGGCATGCCTACTCCAGAGTTTCTAAGCTTCCTTCAGTGCTTATTTTTGTTCTGGTGTCTGAATTTAAAGTGGGGTCACTAGACCCTAGTTCTGACAATCTCTTCACTGTAAATGAAATATCCTTCCTTTTATTCTGTCCCCTCGATCCCTCCCATTCTCTCCCTATTTGGCATCTTGGCATTTTTTTTCCCCACATTGTTCTCTTTTTTCCCCTCTTCTTCAAATCTATGTTCCCTCCACCAAGTTCAAGTTCCCCCCCATTGTTATTAAACTTTTACCTTATTTCTCTTCTCTACGTAATTTTTTTCGTCACTTGCAGTATCTCCCAGCCCAGTCTGCCTTCTTCATGTTCAGCTGGGAAGCTTTCTGCTTTGTTGGGAGGATGCACCAGGCTTGCTGTGTTGGCCAAACTGGGCAGTGGTTTGTGTAGTCACTTCTAGGCGGCGAGTCAGTGTCCCTCCAGTGCGAGCTCTTGGCTGTGTGAGAAGTGCTGCACCGCCTGCTGCGCAGTGTGGCTCCGCTCCTCACCAGATCACAGCGCCTGTGTCTTGAAAGCGCTGGGCAGAGAGTGGAAGATGCTGGCTACAGTCCCTGAGAGCTGCAGCCAGCAGTTTGCGTAGGGGGATTGTTCTCAGTCATTGATTATTTTCAGAATTTCTGGGCTGTGAACTCCTCTGCGAAGGAACCGCATTTCCTACTCCTGGCCTGTTAGGATGGGGTCAAATCTTCAGCTGGGGCTTTGGTCCCACTGCAAAACAGCATCTCTAGTAAGAAAGGCTCAAACAGCTGGGCTCCTGAAAATTTAAAAAGGCCTGATTTTTCAGGGGTGGTGGCTGTCATCTTTGTGCAGAGTAGTTCAGCAAATGAGAAGCGCATCACTGTTGCCAATTTAGAGACCCTATGTGCGTGTTTGGGGACGTATGGGGAAAGCAAGACCTTGAAACAGGAATAAAAGCACTGGGAAGGAAAGCGGCAGTGTGACAGCTTGTGAACACTAGCAGGGTGTTTTGCTGTGGTGCAGCTTTAGGCAAGTGCGGGTTGCCCGGAGTGCAGGTGATTGGTTTGGAGGTTTTGCATTAGCAAAAGTTACAGTCCTACAGCCCTGTCTCCATCCTCGCTCCAGAACAGCGTGCTGTGATACCAGTGGAATTACTGTGCACTCCAGCCTTCAAACCCATAAATTGCTAATGCCAGACTGTTCCGAGGAGCAGCTTTTTGATATCCTTTACATGTTAAAAAGTACTCAGGCCTGTTGACAAAGCAAAGAAATGGTGTCAAAAATAATTTAAAAACCTTTTGACCTGTAAGGTTTAAGAGAATTAGGCACAGATTCTTTGCTTTAAGCCTCTTGGTGACAAGAAATATGGTCCTATGCCAGCCGGTTTGATTGACAGTGACGTTTGTAGTTTCAGCTGCTAATACAGTGTGCTCCTTGTATATTCCTAGTGGATAAATATAGAAGAGTATTTGTCACCTGGGTTGATGGATTATGCATAAGTGAGACAATGTGGTTAAGATTCTAAAGCATAAATGAAAAATCATAAACTTTACATAACTCATAAAGCAACGCTTAATACTCCTAATGAAGTATCCTCATTTTATTCAAGGGAAATCGTCAGACTTTCAAATAAGCAAAGATTTTGCAGCTATGACCATGGTGGGGTTTTTTTTTCAATAGCTACATGCTACTAACTTGCATCATTGAATTTTTGACAACCGTAATAAAATGTATTGGAAAATTGATTAGTTTTAAGAGACTCCTCATAGCCAGCTGCTTTTATCTGTAAATGTCATCCATTTAGTTACTGTAGGCTCCATCCCTTCAAGTGGGATTCTTGGCTGAATATGAACCTTTGCATAGGTACAAAGCACTCTCATTTCACATTCCACAGTTACTTTTCAACATTTTCACGTGTACTTGCATAAGTTTATTTTTCCTGAAAGCTTTCCCACCACAAATAGTTGGGCATTTACTCATTTCCCACTATGCCATAATTACAGCTTATTTGTGCTCTTGAGATGTTGTAAATTTGTAATAATATGGAGATGGTTTGTAATTGCTATTTTCAGAAAATTCTAGCTTTTTTTGAAGAAAAAGAGCATGGTTAAGTTATTGATTTTTGGACTGAGAAAAGAGAATTTGCCATGAAAAGTGTGTTATCACCTCTTGAAATATGCAGTAAAATTGGCATTTTCAGCATGCTACTCTTATCTTTATTTGCTGATAGAGAGAATATCCAGATTTTTTTAGCTTTAAGGGAAAGGATATGGTTAGGTTCATATTACTCAGCATTTAATAAGTACAAAGCACAAGGAAAAAGGGTCATAGCCCAGTACTAGAACACTTAACGGATTTTATTTAAGGAAAGGACTTTTCATAATTTAAATTAATGGAATGAACCCAAATAGATTAAGTTTAAACCTGCATCTGTTTTAATCTGAATTTTAATAGCATAAAAATTGGACTCCTGAAGCACTTTTCCAGACTGAACTTTACTCCTGCTGACCTGTGGGGGTTCTGTATGAGCAAGGGGTGCAGGAGGTGCCCCGAGCTGGTATGCTGCTTATGAACCACTCTGAAGCAGTTTGCTTCGCAAGGCCACATCCTGCTCTTTGACTGCATGCTGAGTCCTAGCAGATGTCAGCCACAATTTCATGCATGTTTTGAGAGCAGGCTATGGCCCTTCAATATTATTTTGCTCTACAGAGATACTGTAGCAGAATGTTTGCTTTGTGATTAGTTTCTACTTTTTTTTTTTTATAATGTGATGAGCTGCCACTGTAGCAGAATGTTTGCTTTGTGATTAGATTCTACTTTTTTTTTTATAATGTGATGAGCTGCACGTGGCTGACTGCTGGTATTTAACAAAAAAAGCCTAGACTCAGAGGTCGCTGAAGTAGATGTGATCACAGATATCAGCATGATTAAGAAGATTTTATTTGGTTTCAGCAATGAGGGATTCAATTAGCTGCATTTTATTGTTTATTCTGTTAGCTCATTTATTTTCTTTGTGGGTGCAGAATCCAGCTTCTGGACCAAAACTTGCCCACAGCTGAAATGAGATGTATTCTCAGATGAAAAGCTTTAAAATGTTAGTTATCTTTAGTGGATTATTTTAACTAGCTACAATAGATTCTTTCATATGTTTGAGTCTGTGCTGCAGTCTAGACTGGAGTGTCCGATTGCCGCATTACTTGCATGTCAGTTTGTGCCTTTCTCACCTGTTCAGTGAAATGCTAGAAAGTCATTTGCAAACATCAGTTGGAAGACAAAGGTTACATTCACGGCATAGTTTATTGATACCATGCACCTATAGTTTGAGAATATACAACATTTATTAAATATTCTGACACACAAAAAATCTATGGAATGTTGCTATAATAAGCCTAGGCCATAGATAAATAAAAAAATTCTTAAAGCGAAGATGGCTAGCCTGTTTCTTTTAGTGTGGAGGTTACTTTGCAGTTTTTAGTAGACTTTCTGGCTTCCGTGCTCCAAGCAGTTGGGTTTATGAGTAGATGCTATAGACCAGAGCTGTTTGTGTTTTTTGGATAAAGTCACTTCAATAAACTGCACCGCTATAGTTTTGTAGAGGAGCAGCTGTCCTTAACTTTCTTACTATGATCTTTGAACTTGATGATGTTATTCAAGGACTTGGAGGCTGAGAAGAGATAATTCAAATAAAGTTCCTTGAGCTCCTCGCTGTTATAGGTTATTATATGTTGCCCCTTCACTGTATGTATATTGAGTTCCATACCTTTTCAGGTTGCCTGCTTCAGTTTAAAAAAAAAAGTTTTCTAGTCTGCGTGGAAGATGCTGAGAGATAATTGTGCCATTGGTTGACTACCAGTTCTATTGAAAAAAATTGTGACTTTGCTCTCACTTCAATTTGTTTGTCTTCAGCATCCAGATGTGGACTTCTACACTTTTCAGTGATTTGTTTAATTTTGAACCCCTAATACTCTCCCAGAGTGGAAAAAGGAGGCTCATGGTCACTCACCCTATTGTTTATTCTTGGGGAACCTGCACTGTTGGAGTTGTTCTTCCCCAGTATGTACAATATTTTAAGATCAGTTTTGCCAAAATTGCAAAGGCAAGTTCACCTTGCCACACGTGTAAAACAAGAACCTACTGGTTCGTGTTTCTGCAGACTGGCGTTTAAGAGCATCTGTCAAGTTGCCTGTCCATTGTGGCTCCCTTCAGCAACCTCAAAGACGACGAGAGCAGCAGCTGCACTTCAATACTTCTCTATCACTGCTGCAGCCCCCCTTTGATAGTTATCATCTGCTTTACTTTTTTCTTAAGCAAAAACTTCTCTGACACAGAGAAAAATCTTAACACGTTTCTTCTTTCTAAAAAAAAAAAAAAATTTAAAAAAATTCACTACTCTTCTGCTTTTTGCACGTCTGCGTGGTAGAATGTAAAGATCAATACAACGTATCCTTTGAAAGGACATTAAAATGTTATGCTTAGAGCAGCTACAAATTGTAACCACAATCTGTAGTGTAACTTTTTCAAGTTCAAAACCCTCAGGTGAGGACTGAAGGCTACTTAGGAGCAAGCAATATCTAAAAATAGAGTAGTAAACAGGAATTCTTGTTTTGCGTGGCAAACAAACAGTAATAGTTCATGTCCATGTTTGTCATCCACTTTACAGCTTTTCATTTTTTCAGTTAGAATTTTAAAAATGCCAACAAATGGAAGCAGATGTGGAGTTAACCAGTTAAGACTTTCCAAGTCTTGCCAAATGCTGGGTTTGTTCTGTAAGGAAGACTGTGCCTTTAGTATTTTGGGGGGTTGTGATTTATGCTAAAAGAAAAGCTGGGGAGGCAACTTGGCTGATAAAGGTGGGCTGATGTGCCAGGGCTTGATTTTTCCATGCTGTAAAAACTGGTGCTACTGATGTAATGCTGGAATTGTGTCAATGTTGCAGCAACCTTCATTTTGAAGCACAAGACTCTGTTTACATTGAAAGACAGCGATGCAGGTTTTTCCCCCACAGCTCTTACTTCTTGGGATATTTGTGGTATGCTTTAGATAATGCAAATTCCTGAAATGGATTAAATAATAGGTAGTAGATGGATTTGGTTTGATTTCTTTGTTGTTATTAAGTCAGGGTGGTTTCGTGAATTAGAGAAAAGTCAGGCATCTGTCTGTTCAACGAAACAGTTTCTGAAGTGGAGGGGGGAATAGAAATAGGAAGTCATTAATTTCTGATGTTGCATAGTTACACCAAGGCTTCAAGTTATGTCAAAACCAGCATTGTGTACTAATGTATCAGAGTCCAAACGTCAGTCTGTCAAGTTGTGTTTTTTTGTATTTCTTCATTATTCAGCCTCCTAACAAACTAGTTTTCTAGCTCTCAAAGATTCAGTGCTGCTAATCCCAAATATTGGATTATCCTGGGCAAAATTACTGAAATAATATAACTGAGAGAATAATGAAATTCATGGAGGAATAAACTAACTCTTATGTTACGGATGGGCTGAATTTTGTACTTTGTTTGGTCAGTAAAAACAAAAACATTCCTTGTTTCCCATGTGTAAAATCTGTCCTGAGTCTGTTATAATGTAGGGAATCTGTCCACATGCTCATTGTCAATCCCTGCTGACAACTATGATGCTGCAGTATCATCAGTGTAATCCCTCGATATTTGGCGGAATAGGGTTAAATACCTCCTGTAAATCATTTAGTCTTTATGTCTCCCATTTGGATGAGACCACCTTGGAACTGAACCCTGAGGAAATCATCTGCATCTGAAAGCAGAACAGGAAATCTCCAAAGAGAACACCCAGAAATAGGTGTGAATTCAATGGATGTTCCCACCCAGCTGGGCAGGAAAGTGAATGGATCAAGACTTGCTGAGGATGAGGGAAACTGGCTGCAGAAAAGGGAGAGAAGGTACAATTTGAAGAGGATGTGGGCTGCAGGAACAGAAACCTGGCTGCTCATCTACATTCTGGTTTTGTGGTGGGTAAAGCAACAAGAAGTTATTTTTTTTAGATGTCAGACTTTGCTTGCAATGGACTGTTCTGTGTCCTTAATAATCATACATCTGGGGAACACATAGGACTGAAGATTTGTGAAGAGCTCTGCTTATATCAACACATAATCAAATATACATGTGTATAAGGGTGCTAGTCCCATTTTGCTGAGAGCCACGTTGGCGCATTTTGCAGGCAAAGGCTTTCTATCAGAAAGCTAGTGGGAGAAAAGCTGCTGTGGCCTAAACCAGCTCAGGGATTTGTGAGAACACGTGCCCAGAGAGTGACTCTCCAGGGCAGCAGCCTGTGCAGGAAAGCTCTGCGTGGGCTGCGAGATGACATGTTATTCTATGGAAACCCAGATTTTAAGCTGGCTGCAAATGGCAAAATAAGTGACATCATCATACCACAAACTAAATCAATGCTTGCTACTTATTTCTGTTACGTGGTAAGTGCATTTCTTTCCCTCCCTTCTGCATACAATTTATTATATAATTGCTTTCTTCAAGGAAGCGAAAATAATGAGTAAGCATTGGGGAAGAAAAAGTTGACTGTTCTTTTTTCTAATAGAAAAAAATAAATGCAGAATACATTAATTGTTCATCATTAGTGTTTTCTTTCTAAGAGCTCTTTCCCCAGTTGGCTTTACCTGGACTAACATTACAAAACTTAAAGCAGTAACTTCTTAAAATACATTAAATTTAAATAAAAATTCCCCCTGCAGTGTTTAAAAACCCTCCTCTGTCTAGGACAACTGTGAGTGCTGTGCCACG
This sequence comes from Pterocles gutturalis, assembly GCF_000699245.1. Taxonomy (NCBI): domain Eukaryota; kingdom Metazoa; phylum Chordata; class Aves; order Pterocliformes; family Pteroclidae; genus Pterocles; species Pterocles gutturalis. The sequence continues at coordinate 312,867 of NW_010118393.1, read as the reverse complement.
TGGAGGACATGGCACTTCTGAAAGGAAGACATTTCCTTGTTATATTAATAATTTTCCATTTAGAACATCCAGCTACTCTCAAGCTTCTAACAGCAAAGTAAAAGAATACCTTGCACCCACCGACTAATTTTAGCTAACACAACCCAAACATTTCAACCAAATGACCTTGTGGCCGCATAGAAGTGGTTACATGAAGCAGTGCAGAGGTTGCTCGGAGGTGTTGATCCTGGCAGGGGGTGATTTCACGGGCCACTGCTGATGTCCCGAGGCAGGTGATGTGGCTGCAGACCCAGAAGCCGGTCAGTCAAGGAGATCATCTAGGCCATGAACTTGAACCAGACTGATGGAGATGGAGAGAGGGCTCCGAAGAGAGCAGTGGTTTGAAATGAGCTTTTGGTTGTAAAGCTGTCCCCGAGCTAGATCACCCTGCTCCCTTTGTTCATAATGTTGAAGTGGAGGGTGATTATAAATCACACAGATTTTTAGCAGGATGGGGGAGGTGTGCTTCATTGCCTGGGAAACACCAGCAGCACAGACTGGTGAGCTTTAAGTTCAAAACTGCTCACACCTGCTCACTGCTGAATTTACCCAGCTCCTTCCCAGTGCAAGTAAGCGGGAGAGCAGCGTTGGACACACAGCTCCTCGGTGCTCCTGTAGATGTTGAGCTGTGTGTGCGGGTGCCACATGTCTGCAGTGCCAGCAGCCGCTGCTGGTCCTTCCCCCATGAAGTGACAGGGCAGAGCAGCTTTTGGGGTGTCCCAGCAGAGGGAAGCAAATATCTGATGGCCAATTTCAGTGGGAGAAGGGGAGGGAGGAAGGACATGGCTTTTCCTTGTGATGTTGCTTGACATAAATGTTGTGTGTGTATCCTGTTTTAATAATCAGTGAATGTTACCTTCATGTTCCTACCATTCACCTGGTTGCAATTCTTTTAAACTAGCAGTGCTCCCTCTCTTATAAAAGCCTAAACATAGAACAAAAAACACCCCCAACAAAACCAAACCACCTATTAGTATGGATAATCTTATATATGTCTTAACTGAATAACGCTAACCTAAGAACAAGTTTCTGGATACTTTGTTTATTACTGAGATCCTGAGGTTCATAATTCAGGAGGGCAGAAGGGACCATTAATTACATACGTTGCATAAGACAGGCAGTGCATCTCCCTGGCGGTTCTTGCAGCTGGTTCGGTAACTTGAGCATGTTTTTTGAAAGTGTAGAAGGAGTCTCCTTTTATTGTTCAGAGGAGGGATTACTACTGTAGTTGTATGTTCTAGAGCAAAGCAGCACTTGATGTGGAATAACAGCCAGCTAAATAGTAAATGGATGCAAGGAAGACAGAAGGAGAGGATCTCTGGGACATCTGCCAAAGCTAGTCTTCTAATGGGAATGAAAACCACATAAGTGGGCAGAAAAAAAACCCATGCTATAAACATTTTCCTCAGCACATATTGAGGAAAGGAATATTTTATGTCTTCCCAGAGCTGGGATAGTGTAATTGAGGGTACAACAGAAGATTTGGAAGGCCAGGGCCAAGTTGCTTTGGCAGAGCTGTTGTAGGAAAATGTGCAAATATCTATTGTTAATCCTGTTACTGAAGGTTGCCATCGCATTGGCTGGAAGAGGCATTAAACGTATTCCTCGCACAGCTCTGCCAGTGGATCTCCTTCTCACTCTGTAAAAACTTCAGAATATTACGATCTCATTCTTCTGTTTGTGTTTATGGGTGATGGACAGGGCTGCTAACACTACCTATGCTTAGGGTTGCTTAACGCTTTCAGCCAGAAGGTCATCTTTTTAACTGTCTGCGTTAACTCTGCCAAAGCTTAAATAGTTTAGGCTGAGAATTTCCAGACGGGTGTCTTCATTCAGGAGAGATGGGGAGGGGTGGATTTCAGCCAATCTTAAATCAGTGTACTTCTCAGAATGAGCGGACAGAAAATGACATTGTTTTGTTCATATTACAAAGGGAAAATGTCCTGTATCTTGCTTCACTGGGGAAAAAAAAAAAAGCCCAACCTTACAGTCTGTGCTTTTCCCCTTGGAATTTGGCAGGCAGTGTTTGATTGTACTGGGGGGGGGAGGAGAGAGAAGGAAATGATAAAGTAACGAAAGACTGCACCTTAGAATAGAGATAAGCTTTGTAATGCCTATGTCTTATGAAACTGATTTACTTTGCACAGAAAACCTTAACTGTGGTGTTTTCCTGCATCTTTGAATACTTGACTTTGCAAGCTTAATGTCATTTTAATGTGTTTAAAAAGATTTATAAGTTTGGGTTTTTTTTATACCAAGTGCACTAAGAAAAGCTCCATTAAGGGATATCACTTTGACACCTGTGTTTTCCACCTGCTCTGCCAAAGTCTTCAGCCAAAGTCTTGCACCCCCTACTTCAGACTTCAGACCCCCTACTCTTCCGCTGGAGTAAATGGAGCAATGGATATCGGTTGTCATTGTGCATGGGCATCTCAGCAGAGCCAGGTCAGGTACACTTTGCAAGTGGGTATTATAGCTCTTCCCTAAAACCACAGGGCTGCTGGGATGCAGACCTCTTAGTCTTTAACCTGAGCTCTGGCTGAATTGCTGATTTAAGTGCAAGCCTTCCTCCTTTCCTTCCTTTTCTGAACTACCATGCTTTAATATTCCTCAGTTTATTCTCTTTCCAAAATAACTTCAGGGTAAAAGACATTGTAGAAGGAAATTAAAGAAAGCCTAGGGTTGGGAAGTAAGTTTTATTCCTTCCTCACATCATGTTAATTTGTCTAACTTTCATGTTTTTGTGCCTCCTTTTCTTCATGTGTAGAAGAAAAAGCATAATAATGATTGTGCAAATGATTACTTTTGCAACATTTGAGCTCTGGTAGTGGAGGTGAAGTGGAAGATTGGGCATATGTATGAGAGGATGTGTGGGGGAAACCAAAGGAGGGCCACAGGAGAAGGTGTCTGTTTCTAGAGGAAAGGATTACTTATTCTAGTGAGGGAATTTCTAAGCTGAACTACAGCTCCTAAGGCTGCAGTGTTCCTTGCACTGGTGAATATCTGAGGATAGCCACTCTCCCATGTCAAGAAATACGGTTTTGTCTTGTATAACAGTGAGAATTTTGAAATCTTTGCTCTCCAGTAACAGAGGCTTTAGATCTGGTAAGGTGACAAGAAAAGCACAGTGAGAAGAGAAGGCAGCAGTTTTCATTTTTGACTAAGCTATTGGGGCTTTTATAAAATTGGGTTGTTATCTTGAGTCTTACTTTCTGAATATTATTTTTGGAAGTACAGTATGATTGTTTCACTTTTAAAAGGCTGTGATGGAGAATGCACAGCAGTCTGCAGGCTTATCAGTTTGATCTAGAGTATTTGCCAAAAATATACTTGAAATATTTTTTGATTTCTCTCCCCTCTTTTTTCTTCTTCTCCCCCTTCCCAAGTGCCAGGACTGCAGAGCATGGAAAGTAAGTAGAACTACAAGAGGAATGAACTTATCCCACTAATTTTTTAAATACAGCTATGCAGAACAGTTCTTGAACAAATCACTCAACAATAGGTCACTATTTTTACTGGAAGATATTTAGCTGGAAAATTGAGGTGAGGAAAAGTGCTTTATTTCTTATGTACTTCTGTGTATGTACATGTATATTTGAACTCTGATTCTGGCTCTCTTAATTACTCTGTCCTAAAAAGAAATTAGGTCTGCTTCAGGGCTTTTCAACCTAAGTTTTACTTAAGTCCAAACTGTAAGCAGTTTGGGGCAAAGACTACATTGCTGCTGCTTGTCTGTGCAACATCTGGTAAAGCATAAATGAAAAATTGCTCTAATAAGAAAAAAATATTAAGTCTTAGTTTATTTACTCTGTGAGAAAGAGGTAAATCTCTCTTTTAATCCTGGATGTAAAAGGGTTGTAGCCTCAGTATGTGTTTGAACTTCCTTTCACTTTTCGTGAATTCTATTTTGCTGACCATGTCTTTAGTGGGGGTTCGACAAGATGATCCCCAGAGACCTTTTTCACCCTGATGTATTCCATGGTTCGTTACTTCCATCTGCTAACAACACAAACTCATGCTTCAAACTTTCAGCTTAACAATTCCTTATTTAATATAGTCACATATAGTTCAGCATTTCTTCTTTTTTGGGTTTGCAATGACTTCAATCTATTTGAATATATCAACTGTAGACTTAAAATATACAGGAAACAAAGTGAAAAGTTTTCTTTTGGTTACTGAGGTTTGAGTGTGCTAATAATCTCCTCCTCGATGCTACAGAGGAGAGGATGCTGCACTGTCCAAAGGACCCTGACTTTCTCTGCTCAAACTTCTGGAAAAACCCCACAGAAAGCTGTGGGAAAGCTACAGTCGTAGAGGCCGTAGGGGGATCTTCAAGATTTTTTTTTTATTTTTTCTACAAATATGGGGGAAAAGCTGTTAAACTAGACCTGTTATTTTGCAGTCCAAGGTGACTTCACAGCTGTCATCCATACCAAGTTATGGGCTGTGAGTGGTTACCTTCTGCTCATGTCAAACAGTTTTCCACCCAGGCTGTTGGTCTTGCTGGCTGTGATTGCAGCCTTAGTAGCATGAGAAGCAAATCAAATAGAGATGTCAGTTTGGCTAATCTATTTTCATCAAGATATTTGATACAAAGTGCTAGAATGAAAATTACTAATATTTTAAAGAAAAATAAATTGGATAATTTGCATATATTAATAGTATCTATTACAAGAGTATTTGATATATTTTTTAGATATGGTCGATTAACTCCATATCTTGGTGTGATTCAAGTAGAAAGGTAGGAAGATTTTTCCAGGCTCATACTCTGAGCTGGCCTGTGACCTAGAAGGCTAAGACAGGAAAAACTGTCTGGGGCCAGAGCATCCCAGCCTTACTCTTACCTCTCTTTTTGTTGCTAGACCTCTCCCCTCTACCCCTTAAATAAGCTAACTCTCTGTTTGCTGCTTTTATTTTTACAAGAAAGAGCATCAGAAATAGCCGAAATGTGATACCAAATAGCCGTTACCACTGGGTAATTGGGTTCCGTGAGATTTTCTGTGGGCTTCTCTGAGCATGAGAAGACTGTCATTGTTTGTCATGATCCCACTCAAATGTTTTGCAATGAAATATGTGGGTTTTGGCCTTCACTCAGCAAAGCACTTATGCATTTGCTTAACCTGAAGTAAGCTAACATCACCTGGAATCAGTTGCATCACCTTTACATGTAAAATAAAGCACACCTGGCTGAGTTGTGACAGGCTCTGTTCTTACTGAGGAAATATTGTACAGCAGAATTGATAGCTGATTTCTTCCCCTCCTGCTGAAATTGTTACTTGCTAAAAGAAGAGCTGGTAGAAGATCATGTTCTTTATCTTGTATTTCCATCTGTCTGACAACTAATTTATTGGGAATTACTTTGGGGGCGTTGTAGGTTTCTCTGTACCAGTTTGCCCCTATCTTTCAGTTTTTAAGCTCTTTGGGGGACAGTATTGTCTTTTTACAGCACGACTGTGCATCTCCAGGGACACAAAGCTCTGATTAGGGCCCATTGATGCCATTTCATTATTCTAGGAATAAGACCCTGTTCTGTGCACGTGGCTGCTTTCAGGCTGCATCTTCTTTCTGTATCCTTTTTTCACATGTTTTGCTCCCTTATCCTGGGTCTTGAAGGGAGCACTGCTGGGGAGATATGCACTTGGGAAGGATTTTGTTCTCTGGCTGCAAAGAGGTCAGTCCTCATTAGCTCTGGTTCAGTGTGCTCAGTGGGTGCAGAAGGGCACTTTCATATATGACCATGCCTCCTAACACCTATGCCAGCCAGAGCTGCTTGTGTTCTACACTTGCTACAGACTGAAGCAGGTGAGGAGTTTCTAAAATGTGGAGGTTGTTTCTGCCAAAGCGTGCAACTTTTCTGTACGCATTCTGGTGCAAGAGCTAACAATAGATTAAATCTTTTTTATTGTTATTCCTGCAATTTGATTGCAAGTACATTTGTGGAGCCAGTTGGCGCATGTCATAAAATCTGATTGATTGAACAGTTAATCCTTGAAAGCTTCTCTTTGAAATATTGCCAAGGTCAACAAGGGATAGTGCCCATGTATACATGTCATGGAAATTACCTGTTTTGCCATTTTTATCTACTGCCATATAGCTGCAAACATGCATGACATTCTGTTCTTCTCTTATGCAACGTGTTCTCTCCCCAAAATACTGGTTGTAGTGATCCATGTTCTGTTTTGTGCTAGTGGAATAGAGAAAAATAGCAAGTTTTGAAGGAGATGAGATGATCAGTAAATTAAAGTATTCCTGATAAATTTTTTTCTCTATGAGGTTGGTCACTGTGATGTGAACATAGGTTGTCATTAATGTAAGTGTGCCACATCAGAGATTTTACCTAGTGCCACAAGAGGTGCCTTCTGAATGCCATGTTATGAGAAATTAGATGTTTTTGTTCAGGAGACTAAAAGCTGCGTATCACTCATGTACTGGAATGTAAATGGAAGAATTTCTACTTTTCTGCTGTGCCTGGACAGTAACAGAGTTTTTATCTTTCTGTTTGGCCTAAGATACCACCCTGGTGACTTTACTCACTGTTTACTGGTTGATAATTCGATTGCTCACCACTGCTGTATATTTGCTTTATTCCAAACTTTGCAGAAAAAAACAGGCAATCCTTGGAAAATCCTATTCGATGTTTTCTTCTAAGGTTGTTGGAAATTATTTAAAATGCCTTTATGGTGGTTCCTAGGCACTGATGTCCTATTATGCTTCTCTGAACCAGGATGAGTGACCTCCTGAGACCTTGTCATAGTACGCAAGTTTTCCTAGGTGACTGGCAAATAGATAACCTGTTGTGTCAGCTCTCGTGTCTGAACGGAGCCAAGGTCTGTGTACCCTTCCTGGCTATGTGAAGAGATGATCCTTGTGCTGTGGATGGTATTCTGTGCTGCATTCCAGGAACATGGCCCTTCTTGACAGCTGTCACATATCACAGATATCCACTAAGCTGTTCTTCTGAAGCAGTAGGGGAAACAAGAAGTATACAAGGAAATTTCAGTAATTCATTCACCATAAGCCAATCTAACTGAAACGTGCAGTTTCATAATGGAAGGTAGAGGAGAAGTGGAAGGAGGGCTGTGATCATCACTTTGAGCTTTGTCAGTGAGCAGGAAGTTTAATGTTAAAAAATTACTGAAATTGTCTTGGATTAAAATTCCCATCCATTGCAGAACTTTGTGGGAGAGATTCATCCCCTGTTGTTCTGAGTGTGTTTGCTTTGGCAAATCGCTGTGTCTTGGTCTTACTGCCATTTTTTCTAAGGAAAATATATAAAAATCAGCAATTGGTCCTTTACAGTAATGGTGCACTAGGAATCAAAATGTGCCAGAAAGATTGCAATGCAATACTGATTGTTGCACTCAAACGTATTTTTGTAGGATCATTCTGCAGTGTTTCCTGTACTGATCTTCTTCTGCTGGTTTTAGAAATTGAGTTCTTCAGGATTTGGAAAAACATAATTCCTGCCCTTTAGGTAACTAAGAAGTTAGGAAAAAAACTTAAACTCACTTTAATTATATGGGAGTTTCTGTGCTCCCTGCTTTTTTGTTCATTTGCTTCTAGCGGGTATGGCATATTGCTTTGGGGAAACAGTCTTTGAACTACTTTTACCACCAGCCAAAATCATGCATGATTTAGAGGGAGCAATAGCTGAACAGCAGTCTGCATTGTAATGGTAAGGGAAAAGACATAAAATGCATTCAAAGCTATCAGTAAAGGCACTGCTGCCAGCTCTGAAGAGCACCTGGCTAGGTATTAAAGGACACAAATATGATCCTGTTACTGAGCAGTGTTTTATAAACTGTAGCTCACAGCCAAAGTAAACAGCTTTTGGAGATTTTAGGTGTCCATAAACAGCTAGATAAATATGAGGGAGCCAGAACAAGGGATAAACAAGGTAGCTAAGTATCAGCTTGCCACATTGCCTTTTAGAGCTCCCCGAATATCCAGCTGAACTTGCAGCATATTACCTCCTCAGCGTTCCCGTTGCTCTCCATGATTCCTGGAGGTGGTGTCCCCAGTGTCGGAGAGGAGGTCAATGGAGCAATGTCATGATATAAACTCAAACTGTGTCCTGTCATCTGCATAATTGCAGGGGTTGCGTAGTTGCCCATATTTCATGTGAGTTGGCAGTGACCACTAGGCTGTAGTCAGGACGGGGATTTGGAAGAAGAGCTGCACCTATGGTCTCTGATCTCCCTCTTGTAGCTGCTGCCAGCATTCAAAACATTGCAACCGGGTTCCATAAACAAATCTCATTAAACGTTTTTAGACAGAGGAAGGCTCATATCCATAAATAGAAAACTGATAAGTGGGCAACCGTTAAAAATAGCTCATTAAGAAACGGCCAGTGGAGAAATAATATGGATATGATAGCATAAGGAATATTCTACACACATACGCGAAGCCTTTAGCAGTTGCCAAAACTCTGATGAAGTGAATGAAGAGCAAATGGGTTGTATTTCAAACACATACCATTACACTGAGCAACAGTAACGTTTTATTGCTTCAGTCACATTTTTTGACCAAAGTAATAAAATTTGTAAAATATAAAGAAAAACACAGGATTTATCTCTCCCTCCTGTCCTATTCCCTCCCCCCACCTTTTCTTATTTCAAATTCAAAACAGATCTCATGGTTAACAGTATGGCACTTGCATTATGGAGACGTTTAAAAAAATCACTTGACAGATTTAAAGAAACATGCAGTTCTATACACAACTGGAGTAATAAGAAATACTTTCTTTCATATGAATTTTATGGTCATAGCTTATGTCTGGTGAAGGTAGAGGAGAAACTGCTACAGGGCTGGCTTCAGCCATAGTCCTGCAAAGACTTAAGCTTGTGTTAGTTCTTCTCCTGTAGAAGTCAAAGGTGAGTAAGTCGCATGGTGCACAAAGCTCTAGGTCTGTATTTTAATTTTGGCCTGTATTTTACTCAGGTTTAGTCTGAACAACTATATTATTGAGTCTGAATGGCCTTATTCCAACTGAGCCCCTTGGCAGGTGTTGCTCTACACTATTGCCCTGTAAAATGGATTCACTTTTCCAGATGTAGTTGTGCATTACCCACAAACAATTGTGTAGTCTTTTGGCTTTAAGTCCATGTTTGTGTTGGGTTTTTCTTGTTTGTTTATTTTCTTTTTTTTTTTTTTTTAATTTAAATGGCAGAGAATCTGCAATGTATTCCAAGCCTGAAGACAAGCCTCAGAGCATTAGGGCTTCTGAATACTTAGCTTATTTCATGTTACGTGATATCGCCCCACCACTGGTGAACACTGAAATACCAGCTGATCTCATAGAGCACACAATTTGTTATAGTTTATGTGCATTTTATTTCTATTATCCAGAGCCAAAGCTTAAACAGTCTTACGTGCATCCATCAGCCTTTCTCTGCTGCTGCTGTTCTCACTGAAATCTCATTTGTGAAATAAAAAAATTGTTTACACTATTTAGTTTTTCCTAAAGTATCCTCACATAGAGATAAGGATGGAGAGCCTAATATGGAGTGGGTGATCTGAGGTGCAGAGTGCTCCACTTAATACAAAAATTGTACGTCGTTGGAGAGTGGACTGCTCTGGACTGAAAAGAAACATAAACTATAACTAAGATCCTTTGTTTCTAGGTTCTTCCTCTAGGTCTTTTCCCAGAGGGCAGCGAGCAGCCTGCCTGGGTGTCCCCACTGGCCGTGCTGCCGGCACACACCCTGGCCTCTGATGGGGGGATGCGAAGCGCTCAGCCGTGTGACAGAGGTTTGTGTAGTTAACAGCTGGATGCTATCTGGAGTTTGGGTGCCAGCAACACATGTTGCAAGAGGAGGTTTCAAGAACCTATTTGTGCAGTACTAAGTAGCCACAGATTTGTTTAAAATACTTGACATTTACAGAGTGCCTCGCAATCCCAGAGAATAGCTAATCATAGTGGATCGGGGACACGTCATCCTGAGTTTGGTCTGAGATACGGTAACTTGCTCAATCCTGAACTGGGTTTTTGCATCAGGGCTGAGGCATTGCAGTGTCATCCTCTTTCCTCCTTAACAGCGACTTTCTAATGGAAGTGTTTAACAGTGTAATGTGGATTGATACGGTGGGATAATGTACAGTCTAGGCTAATGAAGGATCTGTATACACTATCATAACCGCTGCCTGTAAACAGGAACAAATAATCTGCCATAGAAATTGCTTTCCTGACAGACATCATCTGTCTCTTGATTTCCACTGAAAAGCTTTGAGTAGCAGCGCTAAATACCCGAGACAGATCTTAACTGTGCAATTCTGTTCTGCTCTTTCATACCTACGTGGGTATTTTCACTTGTTCCATTCATGATTCCCTGTTTTTCTCTGTGGAAACTCAGAAAATACTTTGTGTACTTTCCTAACACGTCATTCAGTACTTTTTACTCAGCAGAAGAGTCAAATCAGTGGTGATCTTCAACTGTGTATGTTGATACGTGTAACTGCGCACGCAGCCAAAAGAGAGTATGTGAAAATTCTTTGCAGCTGCCCGGTGACTTCATTCACACTTCAGTGATTAATTGAAATGGGTAATTCTTTTAGAAAGGTAGTATATGTTTTCCTTGTTAATCTGTGTGCTAATCTGTGTTCCTCAGACAATTTAATAAGTAAAAGGGTTACGTTATGGCTGTAAACCAGACAAACCATAAACAGACTGCTACCTCATGAAATGTCACTTTTCTTCAGGTTTTTTTTTTTCCTTTCAGAACAGACTAGTTTGCATCATGTTCTTGCTTTGAAGTGTAGCATTTGTTGCACATCTGACAGTATTTCTCTCCAACTGGGAGGCCTATTTAGTAACTTCATTTCATTCTGAAGTTGCAAATATTCAGGCTTATGAAAAGAATTTGCATTTGGGAAACCTAGAGTATTCTATGGAAGACATTCTCTTTTCCATGCTGGGTTTTTTTGTGTGTGTTTGTGGTGTTTTGGGGTTTTTTGGTGGGGTTTTTTTTGTGGTTTTTGTTTGTTGTTTGTGGGGTTTTTTTTGTTTTTTTTTTCTTTTTTTGCTAATATGAGTTTGTTTCTATGTTAGTACTTGGCTCATTAGGCTATTACAAAGGGGATTGCTGCCACTTTGGCTTGCACAATCTCCTTTCAAAGAAAAGAGTTGATCCCTGCCTGTTTCTCAAAAGATAGTTACACTGTAGGAAATATTTTCATCTTTGGATCCTGAGCTGCCTTGATAAAAGACACCTCAGCCCAGGATATCCCCTGTTGTGTTTGCTACTCCTTTTCCAATTTCCTGATGCTAGACAGGTGCAGGTGGGACTCTTTTCTTCTTTTTTTTTTTTTTTTCTTCTGAGATGCTGTTCTCTGCTTGCACTGAGTAGAGCTGGAGATCTAATTTATGTGCCTTGAGCCCCCTGCAAGAGCTGTAAACCTGTAGTTAAAACTGTGGAGTCTCAGCCATGTTCTTTCCTGAACATGCTGTTGCAATGCAGAACACTCACAAGATGCAGCTTGTGTGTGCTATAAAGAGCAATATGTTGGTTGTTCTTCCTTTGTGCACTAATTAATAATTAAAGATCTTTTTCCTTGAGCGCTCTGAATTTGCATGCTTACAGAGAGCTCAGGTTTGATACCACCCCAATGCATGGTAAATCAATGTGATTCCAGGCTCTCAAATGCTTTGAAGGAGAAGCAAATTACGATGAACAAAAGATCAAATTGTCTCATGTCAAATTTTGAATGAGGTGAGCTTTGTCCTGAGTATAAAACCACAACAATCAGAAATTAACAAGGTGGAAGTATCCACACTCACAAAAGGGATGTTAATTTATGGTACTGACAGAAGAGGTGTCTGCAGGAAGATTTATTTTTCAGCAGGGAAGGCTATTTGTAAGCCTGTATTTTTGAGCTTTGCTTTTTATTTTGGTTGTAAGCAGGGAAGCTTCAGCCATGCCTGTTTATAGTGTGTTGTTATGTGACATCATTTGTGTTGGGACAATTCTTCTTTTCTACAATACATAACACTTCTGTCTGTGCTACAACTGCCCGGTGCTTTGATACTCTGAAATACAAAAATAATGTTTCCAGCTGAGTCTACTCATATAAACATAAATTCTGCAAGTGCCTGTTCCATCTTCTTGAATTGCATGGATATTTCCAGATTTCTGGATGCAGGGGTACTGTGAGCATCTTTCAGGTGCTCCTGGTTTTGACCCACACTTTTGGGATTTGCTTTCGTTAATTTTCAAGCGCAGATTTATATTGTTTAACACAGTTGGCTGGAGGGATTTACATAATCTGCTTTGGAGGGCCCATGGGCAAGTGAAGAGGATCTTAAGCAGGATGTTTGCCTCCTTCCTTGTGCAGTCAGTCCGGTGTCCCCCTCTTCTATCTCTGTCACAGGGTCACAGGATGGGGCTGGGAGCCTGGCTTCCTGCCTTGGGTTGCAGACAGGCTTCTGTTCTCTTGCACCTCTTTGGGTTTAAAGACTGTCATGGTCTGGTTGTGCTTTCCCTGGAGCAGCCCCGCTGCTTTTTCTGACACCAGGCTCTCTTTGGGCAGTAATCCGGTAAGGTTCAGAATTACCTGTGCTTCAGCTGGCGGAGTTGTCTGATTACTGCTGAGTCTGCACCAGTTGAACCAGGCTGTTCCTGCCATGTACTGCTAACAAAAGGATGACTCTAGTGTTGAATTTATGGAACTGTGTGGTTTTATGCATATATGTGCACTTAGGACCAGGACCTGCAATGCAACTCATAGCTGAACCCTTAAATTGAAGTATTCTCCACGACTTACAAGAAAAACGTGTAGCTAGAATAAACACTTGGCATGACAATTGCTGCTGTAGATAAGTAGTTCTCTGTTCAGAACAGCAATATTGCTCCCCCTCACAGCATCAAACTAAATAGCAGTAAAGCAATCCCTCTATTACAGAGTTGTAACCCGAAGAACTAAATAGTAGTGTCATGTCTATTTTCAGAAGCTTTGTTGCTAAAAACAGCTCTTTGCTCTGCAGCCTGCTTTAGCCTTTCCCGAAGTGACAGCATTTTGTTAGAAATAGCTTGCTGGGCCTTCTTGCCCAGCTCCCCATTGTAGTGCCCTGCTCTGTGAGAGCAGACAGCTGGAGGAGTTCGGCGTTTTGAAGGTTACGATCACAGCAGTTTCATAAGTGCTTTATTTCAGTTCTCTTCTGGCTGCGCCGGGGACAGGTGCGGTCTGGTTCTGATTTCACTGGTCTTAATTTCTTATCTGACCTGCTAGTCAATCAAGGGCATGAGAGAGGAGCAAGAGAAAGCGGGAGAGGAACAGCCTGAGACGGATGGACAGCGAGAGTGCAACGCCGAGCATCTGACTTTTCTCATCCAGGAACTGGCAGATCTGCCTGTCATTCAGTGCTGCTCTGTGTATTGACGCTGCCCTGTGCAAAATGGATTTCTGAGTGTTAACCATCATGTTCTTCTTTTCCAAAGGGTCTTCTGTAGGATTTCATTTGCAGAGCACAGAGGGCAATATCTAGGGTAATTCCAGGGCTTAGTGGCTGTGATCTTTTGTCAACTCTACTTGTGAGTGAAATTAAACTTGGTATGAGCACCCACAATGTGAGCTTGTGCAACACAATTCCTGGCCAATGAGTGAAAAATCATAAACCTGACAAGTATTTATGAGAGAGAAAAATGAGATGTCATATTATAACAGGAATATATTCATTAAATCTATCAATTTCACAGAAACCAAGAATTCCCTCTTCAGTAAAAGGCTTTGAGTAGGTTTATAAAGTCAGATATTCTTTTATGAGATGTAACTTTTTTTTTATGCTAAAACACAGTGTGTTTAAATTCAGGTCAGTATTTTCTAAGGGAGCAAGTTACAAAAAGGGCTGAGTTAACATGATGTTACAGTAGCCACTCTGTTTTTGAGAGGATATTGGCCAATATCTGTGCATCAGCTTATTGCGGCGGGAGCCATACCTGGAAAAACTTTCTTACAAAAACAATAAGCCTGGGAGGGGTAAACCTGCAGTGTCAGTAGCCTTATGCCACTTCCCATCACCAGAGGATTTGATACAGCA
>NW_010118393.1:259001-298782 GCF_000699245.1 Pterocles gutturalis | reverse complement strand
CCAAAGTACAATTTCCAGTCGTCTTTCCCACATGTGGGAGGTTGTTCCCAGAAGAACCTGGGGCTTGAACCTCACAGAGTCTTCACTGCCTGCCCACAGGAAGAGAAACGTGTCTCTCCTGTCAGAAAGGAGAGACCTCAAAGCTGAAAATCTGGACTTCATACCATAAAATTAATTCCACTGCTACCAGCAGTGAAGCTTTGCCAGTGTGAAGTTTCCAGCACGCAATTTGCTCAGGGAAACCAAAGCACCGGTGAGACACTGGAGTTCCAGCAGCACGCAGTGGAGCTGGCCAGCTCGCTCACTGAGACAGAGTCCTGGCTTCCCTGTCCCAGGGGCTCTGGCTCGCTGTGGCTTCAGAAGTCAGCTCATGTTGTTGTGTGGTCACAGCCTCATGAGTAAACCTGTGAGATTCGGATCAATGTGGCAAAAGGGAGACAGTGTGAGAGGTGGGTGGGCTGTGGGACCTGGTGTGCCAACATGGGTGGGCAGGTGAGATATGGTCATGGGGGAAAAAAAGACCAGAGTGGAGGCAAAGTTCAGTCATCTTGGTACCAATGAATGTCACGAACCAATATCTAAGTATAACTGGGCTGGTGTTAGCAGGTTAGATTGGCACCTGCTGCCGACGGCGAGAAGCCCCATGCCGTTCCCAGCCCGGCGGGTGGTAGAGCTGTCTCGCGCAGATTTCCAGCCACTTGCGTCTTCCCTGCTGATGGCGGCATGCCGGGGAGGCACCGCTTGTCTGGTTTCCACTGCCCTTGTCCCACCTGCTCCTGATGGTTAGCAGAACAGGAGGTTACAGGGGGTTTTTTGAGTATTTTTTGTTGCTGTTTCTGTATGAGTTAAGGAATGATCGTAATCCCTGTGCTAAGGCAGTTTGCAGGGAGTTGCTGCTCATTTTTGCCACGACCATATTACATAGATGCCCAATTCTTTGGTGTGCTGGCAGTCATTCTGGGGTAAAATTAAACTGTCCTGTGCAGGGCCTGAGAGTGTGAAGAGTGGAAAAAGTGTGGATAGAGGCTGGGAAAGGATGAAGGCTTTTACTGCTTAAATTCCCCCACCACATAGCTTTCTCTAGTAGACAGCAAGCAAACACTGTTCAGAGAAACGTGGACTGGAAAGGCGCACGTACTCCTGCGTGGTAACATGTCATAGATGTTAATGCATAAGAACCTGTAAAATATACAAAAATCATCTGTAAATGGTTATATGTGGGGGATTCATGTTAGACTTCTAGCTCAAAGTAAAGAGACGCCTCTAATATTTTAACAAAATACCTGTTTGAACATATTTTACTGTTTGAGTGAAGCATAACTTATTATACACAGGAATATTAGCTTTTAAATGTATCCGTTCACAAATGGCAGCCTCAACTTTATTTTAAACTTATTTTAAGCATTAGCACTAGATGTCCTTTCAGTATAATTAATTCACCGGGATTATGAAAAAAATACAATGTCTAAAAAAGATACAATTAAACATGGTTGAGAAATTGTACTTAAATCCTCAAAACCCTGTTTTTCAAAGTGGAATTTAAAATCTATTGCCCAAATAAATCAGTTTTCCACTTAAAAGTAATGAAAACCTTTAGCTGTAGCCCAAATGTAAAGCTCTTGAGAGGAAAAGTTGTATTGTGTGAGAGCTGACTTTAATAAATATAAACCCTCACTAAATGATACCAGTTTTGTTTATTTGCCCATGGGCCACATTTGGATTGATCTAGGGAACTTCTGTGTTTCTTATCACCCAGTCACACAAAAAGTGTGATTGTGTGTCTTCAAAAGAAAACTGGACCTCGATCTTCCATAAGGTTACTTCTTGTAGTGTTCATCAGTCATCATCCTTACGGCGTGCAGAGATCAAAATACAAAAATCCTTAACTGTTCCCCTATTGCTGAACTTTTTGAACATTTGCAATAACACAGCTTCATGTTCAACAAGGTTGTTGCTGGATAGTCGGGGCAGCAGCTGACAAGGTCTGTCACCACGTAGAAATGTAATGATTAAGTTCAAAGCCTTCGGACAGGGTTGTTTGTTAGCAAAGAGAGCTCCAAAACTGAGACAAAGTATCAGAAATCAGGGAGTAAAGGGTGATGTGTTGTGACAGCTAGAGGCATTGTGCTAGCAGCCTGGTACCCTGACTGGGAAACCCTTTATTTGTCTGTTTCTGCCTTATTCAGCTTATTTCCTCTTGCAGTAAATGAGGGCTTACTTTTGGGTTCTTCTTGTACCTATATCAATGAAGAAAATTGGTAAATAAATGCTGTGTATAAGCAAGACACTTTCAGAAAGGTGCTTCATTTTTTTTTTTTTTCATTTTTTTTCTTTCCTGAAGAGAATGACCTGCTTGGCTTATTTTTTGACGTCAATTTTAGTTTTTAGTGGAATTTTGGGAGTTTGATTTTTTTTGTTTATCTGGCTGTGGCAATTGAACAGCAGCTCTTGGCCCACCCAGCACTGCATCCACTGATGCCCAGGCAGGGAAATCCCTGGGAGGGAGGAGACGTGTGTGCCCCAGCCTGCCCCAGCCCAGGCTGTGCGGAGCACAGGGCGATCCCTGCTCCGGGGACACGCTCTGCAAGGGTTGAATTACCTGTTGGGGCCTCAAGGGCACGCGTGGCAGAGGGCACTTTGCTGGTGCCCTGGAAAGGAGCAGCACGCTCCTTTTTGTTGCATGCTGTTGACAGCAGGACACCGGATACCCCCCAGGAAAATGGATGGCCTCTTAGCCAGCATGTTGCCGCTCCAAGTGCCGGCATGCCACCTTCCCCCTTTCCCTCCCTCTTCCCTTTCTCCATCAGCCTTCTGAGTGCAGAGCTCCTGTGTTCAGTGGGAGGTGTTGCGTGAGGGTCTGTGGGCAGCTCGGGTACTGGTGTTCCCCCTGCCATACCAAGCAGGAGCAAGGTGACTGGCGGAGCACTGTCTTCTTAAATGTTGGGGTACTGGGGGGCCCGAGTGGGAATGCTGGCAGCCCAGCAGGGGTTTTGCTGCAAACCTCTCCCCCTGGCTAGGCTATGGATGCTGAAAGCTGCCTCCTGCCTGGGATGGGTGGGGATGGCAGGAGAGCTTTCAGTTCACAAAGGTGGAAATGTTCCTCCCCAATAGCTTTCTGCCACCTGAGGAGTATCTCTGCCTGTTCCTCTCAGGGTGCCTTGGGCAAATTTGTAGGAAAAAACACACCCAGGTTGTTTTTAAAAGTCACTACTAATGAGCAGAGGGCTGTGGAGTAAAGAATTTAATTTCCCTTCATGCTAAGACCTTGAAACAAGCTGTTGGGGTGGGTTTGTGCTGCAGCTGTTCTCTTTGCTCATCACAAAGAAGTCTAAAGCACTGCAGCAGCTCCTGTCACTGCAGGATGGCTTTAGAAAAACTCCGATTTAAAAATATCTGTATTTTTAAAGCAGTTCCTAGAAGACAAGCTCTGTCTGCCTTCTGAGCTCAACAGGAGCTGAAGGGTCTGTCTGTGTGCCAGAACCACTCTGGGAGACAGGTGTAACATCAGAGTTTGGGGAATGTGTCATAACCCAATTGGCTATCACCAAAAGGTGGCAGCCTCTACATCTGCTTTTTGTTATAGCCCGTGCTGCAAGTTAAGCCAAATATCCCAGATTTAGGTGCAGCGGGAACAGGGCAGCAGTTGTTGCTGGATGAGTAACACCAGCAGATCCATGTTTGCTTTGTCTTGATCTTTTGTTGGTCAACCCAAGTGAGGATAAATAGGCAGACAAACAGATTAATGCTACTGATGGGCTCTAAGAAGCTGTCCACATCTATATTTCATCTCTTCATCATGGCCCCAAGCTAATCCCTGGGTCAGGACACTTCCACACCTGGGATTTCATAGTCCTGGGCTGAGCGTGAGACTGCCCAGAAGCAAGGGTGCTGGGAAGTGTCGGCACTGGGGTTTCTCCAGCAGGAAATGAGCAACGCAGGCTTGGCAGAGCTGTGTCATGGGATAAAAAGCAACACCCTGAAGTTATGCTATGAAAGAAGGTACAGTTTATGTGCATCTCGATGAAATTTTATCTTCCTCTCTCTCCTGGAAAGAGCCTCTACACAGCAAAAATAAAAGCATCCATATATATTTCTTTTTAAATTTGGTAAACCATTCTCCATGTGGTAAAATGACTGATTATGTTCAGATTTTGTCTCATTTTTAGTTATGAAATAAAAAAATATTTAGCCAGCTTGAATGAATTCTTTTATCTCTCCTTAGAGGATAAACTTTTGTCAGAGTCCCTTAATGTTTTTCCTTTAGAGAAATATTCAGTAAGATTGCTCTGTTGCCCTTTTAATTTCCTTCTACCTTTTTCTGAACTGCTCTGTTGCCCCAAGGTAACACGTTAATTAAATTAGGATAAAAACTTTGTGTTTCAGTGCAGAAAAAGAATTGGGCATGTTTGTTTGTCTTATGAAGGAATTTTTCTTTTTTGCTTTTTATCCTGCAAGACCCTTCTGAAGTGTAATGCTTAGTGAAATCTTTGCAAACAACACTTCACATGCTGGGGCCTGACATCTTAGTTCTCTTAAAATCAACAGCTTCAGTTGTAGAGGATGGAAGCCAGATTTTGCTTCGAAGGTCTCTTCTACAGCAGTTTACCTGCAGAGGAGTCCTAGTACTGTGGGGTTAAAGTGTCTCCGTGTCTCACTCACAGCACTGGCTGAAGTCAATGTTAATTGTCTACTCATGTACTCACATACTGGCCTTTAGACTTTTATATGTACACTTATTATTTTCAGTTTCTAAATCCTTTTTCATGTAACAGCCTTTTGCGGTTCCCTGTCGCTACCAGAAAGGCTACCTCCACACTTTATAGAAAAGAAGAATCAAAGGTGGGGGCGAGCAGCCTCAGAAAATGACACCACACTCGTATGAGCTTGCTTTTACCGTGTGCTTACAGGATCAATGTAAAATTTTCCAGCTGATGAATATTATATGTGGAATACTAATGCTGAATATTGTAGCTTCCCCCCCCGCCCCGTATCGCAGTGGTACTAAGGTAAATAACTGAAAATAAAGGTTCTTGGTAAGAAGGGTGTTGTCCTAACCCAGAGGTTCCCTGGGTTTTCCTTGAATGGTACCAAATCCATCCCTGGAACAATATAGTTCACCTGTGGTTTTTAGCTAGCACTTCTGGTTTAGTACTAAGCAGTTCAGACAGGAATTTGGAGCAGTGTCAAGTGGTGGTAGTATTAATCAAATTAATTACTGGGTGCACAAAAGTACTTTTGAACAAGTTATAGAAGTGAGGCTAAAAAATATCTGTGTAATATAACCAATTTGTGGGTTCTTGTTTCTTGAGGAAAAGGGTTACTTTGGCTGACCCTTCATGTCATAATTTCAGTGTTTGCTCCTTTTAAATATCTATTGTATTTTTAATACATAATTTAAAATTACTATTTCATTGTACTTTTTTTTATGTTGACTGTTTATCGCAACATGTCAGGTTTTATGGCACAATATGTAACAGCAAAAGCAAAATGTGTAAAAACACATTTTCTTGCTAGGCTTGTGTGTCATCTTTTTGACTTGACTTTTGAAAAACTGTTTCCAGCATTATGGTACTGTAATAAATACTAGAACTAGAGTATATTGTCTGTCTGTAAAACAGCTGCTCGAATCTAAATATCTTATCTGAACCTGTCTTTTGTGACAAAATCTGTTGGAAAATGTTTCTTTTTGATACCTTTGAAATATTTTATCTTCTATTTCAACATTTCACATGTAACACAGTTTAGCCAATTGAGCATATAATACCTATTTGTAATTTTTTCATGTAAGTTGAAATGAGATGGTTGAATGAAGATGATAATAGGATCTGAACAATTCAATATTAATATAGAAAGTGAAAGATTGAATATAAAATCCTGGAAAAAGGTTAGAATTTTTGATCTGGTATTTTGGTTTCTTATTTTAAAACATTTTTTAAAATAATGGAAAAGAGGAATGCTCTTTGCAATTGTCCAATTTATTGGATCAAGGTCTACAAGACTGCCAAAATTCCTGACGTTTCTTATTAATGACTTTGAAATTTTATCCCTAACTCACTTTTTAAGAGCTTTAAGTAATGTACACAGAAGTTTCCCTTTTCCTGAAGAAAATCAGCGACCTTAACTGTGCCATGCTGGTAAAACCTGCAGTAACTGGACTTGCTAAATCCTTCTGGCAAGCAAGGAAGGCTATCTCTCCCATTGCTTCCCATTGTCAGGGGGAAAACCCCCCAGACTCCAAGCCCCTGAGTTTCAGCTGTTTATATTCAGGTGAAGGGTAGGAGAATACTTTTCAACTCCTTTGTTACCTACCTCAGTCCGTGATTTAGTTAAAATACCCTTAATAGTGTGTGCCTGTTGCTTAGGCCAGGAATCCCTGTGTTTCATTCATAACCTCTGCATAATATGAACCCCCTTCCTTAAGCCCCAAGCTTATTTCACTCCATCAGGCTTAGTGATCTCTGTTTTTCACACACAAATAAATCCTGAAAGATCAAGGGGGGAAAAATACCTTCTTACTCTCAGGTCCTGAGATCCTTCTCCTCCAAACCCGACACGCAGAGATCACAGAAAACCTCTTGCCTACAACTATGGATGTAGCCTTGCTTTGGGGGGAGGCATGGAGATGCAACAGCTACCAATATGCAGCAATTGCACCTCTATGGAGTATCTATAGAATTAACATGACTCAACCTGTCACCCTGCTGTGTCTCTCCTCCACTCGGTCTCTTTGCTGTGCTGTCTGCAGTACCCTTGTTGCTGGGCTGGTGGAAACCAAGAGCTCTGGAGCTCCATCCAGCTCCTGCTGGGTTCTCGCATGTCTCTATGGGTCTATACAGGTGGTACAGGGAGTGTTACAGTGTTTGTTTCCTGTACTGGTACTGAGTATGTCTGAGCTGCAATCAGAGGTGTCACTGAGAGCTTTAAATGCGCTTGGGTGCCTGACAGCACAGCAATGGGCACTGAGGGTATGGTACAGGCTGCACCAGCCCACCAAGCATGCTGGGTTGTTCTTTCAGGGATTCGTTTGCGTTGGTCTGTAAGGTCTGTAGGTCATAGTCTTTATTAAGGGGGTCCAATTAAGTAGTCTTAATCTTCACATACTTTGCAACGTGCCAGTCTAAGTCCGTGGGCACTTGGCTTCATCTAGATATGCCTGGTGAATCATAGGAAGAACTGTCTTTGCCAGGAATGAGACACTTCTCTGTACACACTCTTTTAGGGGAGGAAAAGAACAAAAAGACAGGCAATGCATCTGGAGTAATATATAAAGTTTAAGTATTTTTGTTTACTACAGTACCTCAGGCACATCCTGTTGTTTTTTTTTTCTTGTGGTTTTTTTTTTGTGTGTTTGTTTTTGTTTGTTTGTTTGTTTGTTTTTGACTTACAACATGTCCCAAGTGCTCTGAAACCATATTTTGCGCTCTGGAAAATACCCAGAGTGATCAGGGAACATCCAAGGAGCAACAGAATAACATTCTCCAAAACATCATATTTCTCATTCTTTCCATGATTTTTAGTAGCTTCTCAGATTTCATTTTAAAGACCTTAAGAAAAAAAAAATCTCTTCTTGTGTGATACTGATGATGATTACATCATGACAGCAGAAAGAAACCTGACCTGTGATAAATACTTTCCATTTCTGCTATAAATACAGCTTTCCCTGTGTAAACCAATTTACACTTGCTCTGTTAAGCCTGTAAAAAGTCACTCCTGCGCAACAGGCGTTCTGCCTCCAGAAAGTGGCTGGAAAACCCACCTGCTTGGGTGAGTGCTGAAACAAGATGACAGATGTCAGCGGGCTTGGTTTGTGCTGATGCCCTCACGTATTTACCCGTTCATAGCCTACGCTCCCTCTTTTCCTGCCATGCAGCCAGGATCGGAGGGAGGTTGAGCCTTTTCTGCCCTATTAACTTTGGCATGTTTGCTTTGCTTTTATCTCCCAGTCTCCTCTCCCCAGTAGCAACTGCCTTGCCCTCAGTCCGGAGGATGGCCCCATGACTCCTTTGTTTAGCTGCTGTTATAAGCCACCGCACAAATTGCTTGGCAGAGGGTGATTTGTAGTGACAAGGCTTGAACCTTATCCCTGGAGATTCACCAGATACCTCTGCAATGCTCTGCATCTCTCAGGACTGGGAATAGGAAGCCCACTCCCACTTTCAAGCCTGATATTGCATCATCCCAGCTATTGCATAACAGTTTAGCTGAGATGTGATGGCATGTCCTCCTTCTCGTTGTCGCATTAATGTGGCTCTGCTTGCCCACAGGAGGTGAGCCCATCCCTCTTTCCTGTTATTTATGGATCAGTACGCACGCAGTGATTTACACACATCTTTTAAGAATTATAGTAATAAAGCAGATCAACAGAAATTGTACTCTTTAAAAATATTTTGAAGAGAAATGGGTAATTTGCTTAAGAAGAATGTATGGGATGAAAATTAGTCTTGTGTATGCCTTGAAATGTCAAAATATGACTCAGATAAGTTACAAATACTGAGAAAATGGCAGAAGATTAGTTTGGAAGACCATTTTATTTATATCTTCATTTCTTTTAAAACTTATTTGCTTTCAAATTTCAGGTTTTGCTTCTCTTTATTTCTCATTTTTCACTGTATCTGTTAGTTTTCTGTTGTAGATTTGTTGCTGTTCCCTGACTTTGCCTGATTTCCACCTCACATTTTGACTTCTGATGAAGATTGCATCATTTATTTTAGTCCTTTAACACTTGAAAGCTTTCTTTTTGTGATCCATCTTGCTTTTATGTTTTTAAATGATATCTGATACGTATTCTCCCTGCTAGAACTATAACAACCACCTTCTCTTTCCCACTATTTCTTAGGGCACAGTAATCCTGGAGCTGATGGCTCCTTATCCCCTCAAGCCTTCAAACAATAACATAACTGTAGACTACCTCTCCTCATTCATCTTTCTGCTGCAGAAAGACCTAACCACCGAGCAGAGGTGTGTGAGTGTGTGGACTTGGGTGGCAGATGGCGTTTTGGTTGGTCAACTGGCTGCAGTTACCAAGTGGCATTTCTGCTGCTCTAAGGGTGGAAATGTGGTGCTTAAAGGTGGCTGTGGGAAGAAGCCAACAGAAGTTCTTCAGCTGGATTTGAGATAAGGAGCCACCATGTGCAATCTCCCGTTACTGTCTGTAACTAAATCCCAGACTTGTCCTAGTAGGCATGAGGTTACTTCCAGGTGAAAGAGGAAATGAATGTAATCTCTCTCTCTCAACTCTGGAATAACCTCCCTGTGCTTTGCTGCTCCGAGAAGGTTGGTGCCACAGGATTCAGTGGATGGGTTCAGAAAGGAAAGGTTGAAGGTGTTGGTGATTTTCCTATCTTGCTATCTTGAAGTATGGGCAGAGCTGTCTTGGCGATGATAAAGTGTGGGACAAAAAGGGTCTTTCTATACTTTGTCTGTCTCCTTTGTTCCATCCTTCAGTAAAAGGGTTTTGGCTTTGACTGATCCAGGGAACAACTCATAGCTTCACAAGTCAGCTTTATGTTAGAACTCACGGCAGGCGTATGGCCTCAGAACTAAAAGTCTAAGAGAAATAAAAGGCTAATGGCTTTGAATCAAGAGGCTCACATATAGACTTGCATGCACAGTTCTTTATACTTGTAAGAATGTATGCAAGTGATAAGAATTATGCATGAGCTTGGAGAGTAAGGTAATTCAATTTACTTTGGAAAACATAGCCAGGGTTCCTGTACATTACTGTTATCCTTCATTCTGTATCTCACACGCATACTGTATTTTCAACACATGCAGCATAACCTTGAAGTTGGAGCACTGAATCTGTGTTCTCAGTGCAGTCATCTTCACTAAGGAAACAGCATCCTGACAAGTGTCCAAACTAATTGATGTATGTCTGGAGAAAGAGTCTGGCTTTGGATGTGACTGGTATTTTACATGTACTATATCAGTGTATCACTTATTTATATTGCAGGAGTGTTTAGAAGACCCAAAAAAGATCATTGCCTTAAAATAACACATTAAAAAAACACTACACACAAAACTGAAACAGTTACTGCCTCAAAAAAATTGGGTTTTTTGCAACTTTTGATTCTCTGATAAATTGGGAATACTGAAAAATTGTTTGTACAATGGATATGTTGTCTTATTACATGCTGTGCACAGATTTTCTCCTGCACCAGGGGCACTTAAGATGTCTCATTCACTATATTGTGCAATGCATTTAAAGCATCCTTGCTGAAAAAGTTGTAAGAAGTTTTTCTTTGTGTATTAAAAGTGTCACAAAATCACCAGCACAAAAGCACAGATGTTCTGTGGCTGACACACAGGCTTGGGAGTGCTTGTTTCTGCATCCAGATATTGTCTAAATAGATAAAATAGCTAAACATTTTTTTTTTTTTCTGCCAGAGATCTAAAGAGATGAATGACAGGTCTTATAATAGTGGTAAATATGCTTGGGGCAATGCAGAGGCCAAAGACCATGACCCTGTGTTGGTAGAACACTGTTTTCTGGGAGAATCTTAAGAATTTTGAGTAGACTTAAACATGCATGGGAACTTTTGGGATAGTTTCAGCTTTTTTCTTTTTTTATCTCTTTGGAATAACTTATAAATATTTCAGAATGCCCCTGCGACATGTCTGGTCCTGTGTGAAAAAAATCAAGGGAATATATTTTAGAATTGTATCCTACTGTAAGGTTAGAAACTCCCTTAAAAGCACTCATTTATTACTGTGTTAGATACCTTGTATGTGACTAACAAGGAAAAATCCTGCTCTAGAGGTATGAACTAACCTTCATGTCACACAGGATGAAGTAGGTGGAATAAAACAACCAACAGAAAAAATATCGGGTGCAGCCTCACAGGGTGTATTGAATTTTCCATGTAGAACTTAGTGGCCCAGCAAGAAAAGGACACTGAGACTTATATGTGATGAAGAAGGTAAATATAAATGAGATGATACTGACACTTCTCACTGAAGGTTTGTTAATATTTAAGTGGTACTTGCCATTTCTTGAAGGTTAGGAGCAGAACAGAATCTAGCCCAGCAGGCTCAAAGCAGAGCTGGGGCTGAAATGGAAGTCCATTTAACACAGGCATGCTGTCAGCAACTCGATCACATCATCAAAGCTGATATAAATATAACAAGATGACCGAGTCGTTCAGTGACTGAGAAGTATCACATAAGGGAATTTATCAGTCACAGAGAGGAGAGAGCCCATAGTGATCTGATTGATTGTTTGATGTCTTTCTGGACAGTGGTATGCATTTGATAATTGAAAGAGAATAAGCAATAAAAAAATTTGTTCATACATGAACCGGAGTGAGTCCAGGTGCATGAAACATAGGTGAAAACACCATGAATGTTGATTTTATTTTTAATCAGGTGAATCTTTTAGCATAATTATGGATTTCTAGAGAACCTCTATAGCTTCTATTCGAAAAATGATCACTGATTTTTATTTTACCAGCTAATCTTTATTTCCAGCTATTTAACTACAATAACTATAAAACAGTTCTGATAACTGCACTTCATAGTATATTATTTGTGTCCTCTGAAGCCCAAGTAACTCTTTCTAGAAGTGTGCAAGTTTTTTAAGGGTTTATTTTACCAATCGATTCATACATATGGATGTCTTCATACTATCTCAAGGGTCAGTGAAGTTGGCAGAAGTCCTTCCACTGAAATCACTGAACATCAATTGGAAGCTTAAAATACTATTGAGGGCCAGATCCTGTCACTGGATACTCTGTCATGCACCACAGGAACCTAACAAAATGTAGGCTGAGTGCAGAAGTGTGCTGAGAGGTACCAATTTGCCAAACTTGTGACTGAAATAAACAAATTAATAGAAACAGACTGGTTTTTTTTTTTTTTTAACTGTGTCACATTGTTTCATTTTTGACGTTGCTGAACAAATATTTGGATGCTTTTGGAATAAAATAACATTTTTATTTTATTTATACCTTCAGATGACTCTTTTGTTTAAATGTACATATTTTGTCAAGTGCTTCAGTTTCTGAGGGGATGCACTCTTTAATCTACTTCTAGTTATTAATGTAATGCTTGAACATTTTGCTGGTCATAATATCATGATGCTTAGTGTCCCTTTCTGTATTTTATTTCTGAGCAAGGCAGTGTTGTAACAGGAAAACACATTAAGACAATTTTAGGTCTGTCTCGTTTTAGTCACATCCATAAGCGAGCCCTACAGCAGAGGTAGCCAGCCAACATGCCTGGCAATTATCTTCTTCAAAGACGCCAGTGCTTCACTGTTTCCTTGTTTGCAGGGAGTAACAAGCCATAAAGAGCAAGGAAAGCAGAGGGAAACTCTTGTTGTTTATGTAGCTTCCTTTACTCAGAGCTTTTATAATCCACCTCGAAAGCCACGAGCCCTCAATTGCTCCATCCTGTGCGAAGGGAACAAGGGGACCGCAGGGGACTGCTCCGTCCGTAACGGAGATGCACTCCCTTGGTAAGCGACTGTGACGTCAGTCCCAAGGGGACAGGTGGCTCCAACGGCCCTGTCAAGGAGTAGGGTGTCCACAATGACAGAGGGATGGTTTGCAACCCCTGTGGACAAACCAGCTGAGTGCCGGACCTGGTGGCAAGTGTTGCATCTGCTCCCTTTCACAATGATGCTTGCAGGCTGAGGGCTAGGACAGTGACCTGTCAGAAGCCCAAAGGTTGGGTATATTTCACTCGAATAGAATATATATATCTTTTGCAGTCTTGCATAAGAATATTTCTGCTGCTTAACTTTTTTTCAGGCGGTTTGGTGTGTATTGCATGTTGGGTAGTTCAGCAGTTATTCACACTTACTAGTGTCAAATTAATTTTTCTCAGTCGCAGGAAGAAGGAAGGTGGGGATTATTTGCAGAACTTGCAATGGTGGCAGTGTTTGTCTTCAGCTGGCACCATGGGTACAATTGCTAAATGGGTTTCTGGACCTTAAGCTGACTGTTTAATCAGCACTGAAACTTTCTGGGTAAACAGT
Organism: Pterocles gutturalis; assembly: GCF_000699245.1. Classification (NCBI taxonomy): domain Eukaryota; kingdom Metazoa; phylum Chordata; class Aves; order Pterocliformes; family Pteroclidae; genus Pterocles; species Pterocles gutturalis. The sequence goes on along the minus strand of NW_010118393.1, from coordinate 285,806 downwards.
GGGCTGGAATCACTTGTTTGACATGAATATTTCTGTTATATTTTCTTACTCGGAGTACTGTCAGATTGGACTGGTCTCAGCCACGTTTGCTGTTGGGGTTTTCAGTGTTTGTTTAAAAAAAGGAATATTCTGAAAGTGCAAGAGGCCTGTTATCATTTTCATCTGCATACATAACTTTCAATGACTGTAATGGGAAATAGAGAGAGGGAACAGATTGCCTAAGAATGCCTGTCTTTAAAGTAATTAGTTTGATAAATGACCTGACTGAGACCAGTCAGAAAGACAACAGAAGAGAGACTTACCTATGAAGAGGTACCGAATCGCAGTGGCCATTTAGCACTGGAAAAGGTGTGCAGCTTTTTATCTCTGCAGTGCTTTATTTTTACCGGTACTAATTTAAGCATTTGAAGCCTTTGGAGCAGTTGCTGTTATCCTCCGCATTTAAGGCAAGGGAGAGGGATGCAGGAAGCCTCAGGGGTTCTCCAGACAGAGAAGTGGTAGGGTCTTATCTGAGGAATTTCTGGTTGTTCTTCCATTCATTGACTGCTGGAGTATCGGTTACTGGGCTGCATGGGGCGAGCAGTGTCCCAAGATATGTATACGTTCTGCAGATGCAATAAATCGTGGGAGGATTCAATCCAGATGTCATTCAGCTACTGTGGCCATTTCCAAAGCCCGTGGTATGATGCAGATCTCACGTCAGATGTCTCACCATACGATGAGCTGTCATTTCCGTAGGAAACTATTGAAAATTAGTGAGATGTTGCACAAATAGGTCTGCGTTATCTCCCGCAGCAAACTTACAGGAATGCTGGGAATGGAGTCCTGTTTTCTGGTTTTCTTTCATTGGTTTCTCAAGAGGTCTTCGGACGCTCAGGAAAGACAAGTACTGTAAACAGTTCAGCATATAAATGACAACACATACTTTGGTTTCTAACATCAATAAATAATTAAAAAGATTTTAGTTTACATTTTCATATTTTCAAGGTTTCTAGCAACAAAGTTGGTCTTTTAGTGTAGGGTTTTTTTTCCTTGTCTGTGAAAGAACAGCTGCTTGGGGTAGATTGGTGCAATTCTTTGGTGGAATGTTTTTCCATTGATGCATGCTGTTTAATAAAGAGTTGTTTTCCAACAAAAGAAAATATGTGCTCATCCTCTTAGAATTTTTTCTGGGAAAAAAACACCAAACAGACAAATCTGTAACCATGGTTATTAAAATGGAAAGCTCAGTTTTTAATTTCAGCATTTTGATGTTATAAACTCAGATTTCAAAATGAAAATGTAGGAAGAAACCCAGATTTTTTTTTTTAACTTCTAATTTGCTGGAAACTGATTTTAAATGTGTTTTCCTTTCAATTTGGGGTGAATTCCAAGATGTTTTGATTTCCTGTAAAAGATAATTCCTGAGTCTCAGTCAGTAAAGGACTTAGTTTTATCTTGAACACTCAAGCTCTTATTCAAGAAAATGCTTGTACTACACAAAATTGTTGAAGAAATGTAACAAGTCTGTGTGCCGGCTCTTGTGAGCCTTTAAGATTCTCTTTATTTCAATTCGTGTCAGGGACAGGCGTTTTGAATTATGCCAATTGTCATTTAACTACACAGGACCACTAGAGGGGAAAAGAGGTGTAGCTTCCCAGGAAGCATGGGAGGACCTTTAGCTGGGCGGGAGACTGAAATGTTACACTTTTAAAAAGCCAGGTTTTCAATTCTTGTCCCCATTCTTTTTCTACCCATTCCTCTTTGCCGCGGCAGTGCTTAGAGGGGGCTTTCAAGCAGCTCTAGAAGCAAATGCAAATATAGTAATGCATTGAAAGACAGGATTTTTTTCAAGAGGGGTCTTGGTTCCCAGCTTCCTCAGTTTTCTCTTGAATAAACCATGTCCATGGTTCCTCCTAGGTTTTGTCCGTTCTAAGTTTCTTACAAGCAGAGAAAACCCAAGTGGCAAGTCAGTGGACTCCTAGGAGGCTGCAGAAATCTGTTCCTCAGGATCCCTTGGCATAATGCAGCATTTACACTATAATGAGTTTAGGCACAAAATCTCTGTCAGCCAAATGAGATGTGCACTTGTAATATGTGTTGCAGGTTTTGTGTATTTGTGTCAAAAATGTGTACATGAACTCAAATCTCTTTCTCAAAGAGTTGTGGCTGATCCAAGGCTCAATGTTCTCTCTCTGTTTCTTATTGAATCAACACACTATCATGGCATTTCCTCTTTGATTTGCATTTGCAAGCTGAAATATTATTTAAAATTGAAAACCATGTTGTCATGGCAAGTGGTTTTGCTTGTGCCTGTGATACCAGAGATCAAGACCTGTTTTTCTGTGAAAGGAAAAAAAGTGCTCACTTTTTAGATTTAGTTCAGCTTTATGCCCAGCAATCCAAGTTTTTTCTTTTTTTGTTTCTCTTATTCTCTCAGTGGTACTCATCCATCTGTGGACAGTCTAATTCTTTGCTTTAGAGTAGTTTGGGCCTTACCTCCTTTTGGCTTGTTGCTTGTTTTAAATTTGCCTTCCCAGCAAGACTGTTTATTAAGTTGCAGCTAAAATTGTGAAGTGCATGTCTAGATCCAAAATCTCTTTACATCTGGAGTGTATTCAGCATTTTTTTTTTTTAAATAACCTTATCTCCGGTCATTGACATGATGCCTATTTCTGGATACAGGCGTGTAAGGCTGGCTCCATTCTGAGTCAATATGAGTTTTGCTATTGTCTCCAGTGGAAGTTAGGGTTATGCACTTGGACATAAAAAGTTTGATGGAGACTTTAATTAAGTTTGTGAAAGTCATTAGAGGATGATAACCTTTCGTCCCTCCTGACCTCAGCTGGATTTTGAACTGGCTACCTAAAGGTTACAGATTCTGTATCCCTTTTACAACTCTTTGATCCAGGAAGCCCATTTTATTTTCAAATCCTTTAAATTTCCCAGTTTCTGGGTTAACTTTAAATGGTGGTGGGTGGTTCTTTTGCTTTAATTTCCTGCTCATCATTCTTCCCCATGCATCTCCTCTAAATAAGGTTGCTTGTGGGATCCAGCCCGGTTACTAGGCAGCCTTGCTGTAGCACTCCCTTTGAGGCTTTGTCTTCTCTTGAGCAGACAAGAGAAGGTCTTCATATAGAGAAGATATGGATAATGCAGTTCTGTGTGTTGAGAAACACTTGAATGAATCCCATACTTTGGGCTTTAGCACTATTTTTTTCTGGAGTTTGGAACCTGGTAAAAATGTCCAGTCAGAAGTTAGGAAGGTGGGAGCTAAACTGACTTGAGGAGATGGCTAGGGAGTGTGAGCTAAACACATTTACCCAAACCCTTGTGAATGCAAAGTTTTTGTTGTTGACACTTTGGCCTTTCTCAGTCCTGCCATGCAGTCTATGACCTGATACCAAAGAATTTGCACGTTTCGCACATCAGGGCTTTGGACTGAAGTTTGGTTACTCTGAAATAAGGGGCAAATTTTTGTGTTCATTTTTTTCCACAGAGCAAGGGAAATAGGCTTTCTGATTGGCACAGCTGAGCTGCCTGTTCTGGGGTAAAAGCTTTCTTGTTAGATTGCAAGAGTTTTAAGAACAATGAACTCTGTGCTTTCAGTCCTAGCTGCAAATATTTTTAGGATCAAACTTGCTGTGTTCGCTATTAATTCCAGATCAAGATGGAAAGCAGCAGTGAAATGTGTTTGAGCTCTTCTTCCCCATGCATCTCCTCTAAATAAGGTTGCTTGTGGGATCCAGCCCGGTTACTAGGCAGCCTTGTTGTAGCACTCCCTTTGAGGCTTTTGGGCTCTGCAGGATTCCTACCTGCCGTTAGTGTGGGTTAAAGTTTGGGTAAATTGTTAACTTTCCTGCACTGGCTTACACACCCTGTTGTAAAATGAGAGCAACTTACTAGTGGATCTGCAGATGATGACTGATTTCTAGCCTTACAGTACCCTGAACTCAAACCCCAGATGCTAACATCACCGAAGTCTCAAAAGCTGGAATATATGCTTGGATTCAAACCCAAATGTTGTGACTTGGGTTAATTTAATGCTTTAAAGTATACCAGCTGAGCCTATCCTGCCCCCTCCAATATTCTCTGATTTTGTTAGGGAAAAAACCCAATTGCTCTTGTTGATGAAATTATTTAAGTGAATTAAATGTTATGACTTTTTAGTCCATCTTCTCTGCTGAAGCTGTACAATTCCACCCCCTTTTCCAGTTAGTGTGTTGATTTATTGAAAATAAAATGCTGTCTTTCTAGTATTCTGTCCTTGTAACTGTAAAATCCCATCTGGTCTCTTGTTAAAAAATTGATCACTCTTTTAATGGCTTTAAGCTTTGAGTTTGAATCTTGGTGTCCAAGTAAATCCCAGAAAGCAATGGACATGCTGGTAATTCCCTGAGACTCCATTTATCTGTCATTGGTCTTTTTACATGTGCAATCACCATTATCATCCCAGTGCATCACTGGCAAATACGTGAGGCTGGGGTAACCACCAGTAAGCCACCAGTTTTGTGCCTATTCTAGTCATGAAAGATATTTACACTTTTTAAACTTTCTTATTGCTAGTACAATGCTAATCTTTTTAACCTCTACTCACTAATTATGTTTCTAAAAATCTTGGAAGTCATTGTTCATATAAATTATTTTTCATTGGGTTGAAGGCAGCTTTCTTTTGGTGATTACAGCAGCCTGCAGGAGCTATGAATGGTAGCAATTTGGTTGGTTTGAGATTGAGCAGTTGAATGGTAATGATTCTGTACCTTGGGAAACTGAAATTTCTGGTGAGCAACTTTCCAAAAAGGAAAAAAAAAAAAAAAAAAAAGGATGAACAATTATAAAAAAATCAAATGTAGAGAAATGCTTGTTCTTTGTACAGTGATTTTTGCAAACCTCCAACCTGAATCAACCACTTGCAGTGTTAAACTATGAAGCTGCAGAGAAGATGTAAATATTTCAGATATTATTTACCCTTCAACAGGAAGCATGGGATGGGTTTGGATTTTTTTTTTTTCCCTCCCTTTTCCTTGTTTTGTTTTTAGTAGCCAACCAAATCTAATGTGGTTGTACACCATCTGAAGTAACTGGACTTTTGCTCCTGCAAGTAAATAGTCGTATTCAGTGCAATAGGAAATCCTTTGCCCAAGTGTAGCCTAGTTTCACTCCTTAATCATACTTAAATAGGATACCAAAGGCAGTGACACCATTTTACACCCCAGAAAAGACAGAATGGGATAGCATGGGATTTCTTTGAAGTATCACAGTGTCTACCTCAGTTAGTTGCATTCCCATTAAGCATTTTACTTGAATAAAACCAAGACCAGGTGATTTATTGAGTGGGATACTTCTTAGCCTGTCTGCAGGTTTGGTAAGTTTTTCACTGCCCAGTGAAGTTCCTGTGGCAGTAACTTGTAGCATTTCCTGAGTGCAGATATGCACGCTGCTACTGTATGAAGGTAAGATACTTCTTACTGCTAGTAAAGATGAGAGAACTGACATGGGAAAATCCTCTTTAAATTATTCAGCACTTTGGTTTAATCGCCTTTTGATTGTTGTTACTCAAACTAAAGTCTGATACAATGGCAGTACCTCCAAAAGCATTTCATGGCAAAAGATGGTTTTGACAATTTGAAATTTGCCTTTTTTTTTTTTTTGGTAGATCTAATCTATGAACGAAAAATTGCAAAAAGAGCAAAGGAGCTGTGTTCAGTTATACCTTAGAAATGGAGACAAGATCTTAAAAATTCTGGCCATAAGCACGATAGTTTCAGAAGTTGCATAAGCAAGAAAAAATGATGAGGAGAAATAAGAAACATTTGCATCTCTTTGCTTAGCAGATTAATTCCTTCATGTTTGTTTGCACCCCATCTCATTTCTGAAGGGTTTGCAGGCTGTGACTGGCTATCTTCATCAATCTTGTTCAGAGTTGCTAATGTTTTCTTAACTGAATTTTTTAACTCTTCTAGTCAGCCTCAGACAAACCCTCTCAAGTTTGGGTTTCTTGCTATTTAAAGGTGCAATACAGATAACTTCAAAAACCTAGAGATTTCTTTTGTTTGACAGACTCCGCAATATTGGAGAACAGTCCACAGAAAATCCCCTTTATATAATATCAGACATAATTCATGGAAGAATCAAGCCAATAAACCTGCCAAAGCAAGAGAGGCAGCTTCCCAGCTGCACTCCATACCCTTCTGCATCGAGTTGGGAGAACGCAGGTAATTAGTTTTGTGAACATAAACTTACACAGCTGATGTCATTTTGGGGCATAAGTCATCACTGGTACACAAGCCCTTTGTTTTCAGGCAAATAAAAATGAGGCATTGAAAAAATAGAAGTTAGAGGATTTACACAACTCCTACACCTTTGAACCTGATGCTTTATGGGAAAGGACAGGGTTCAACCCAAATTGTGCTTCAGTCTCTCCTGCGTATATGTCAAGTATCTGCTGATTTCTACTGAGAACTGATTCATTCCTCTGTTTTCATAAGCACCTCTGCTACCCCAAAAATGCAGGACTTCTCAAGCATGTTGCGAACTGTGGACTTACTGCAGCTTCTCCCTGTGGACACAAGATTTTAAGGTCTTGTAATTTCAAGGGGGGAAAAAAAATGTGCACCTTTTTTGTCATATTACGTGAAATAGAACTATTTTTAAGGCAGGAAGTTAAAGACAGATGTAAGATTGTCCCTCAAATTAGGGGGACGAGTCTGGCTCCTTGTCCAGCCAAACTCTTTAAAGTTTCTCACTGTTTTGATGTATCTAACAAAATCCTACATATTGCATAAAGCTTGAAAAATATAACAGGAAATAGTGATGTGAACCAAAGGTGTCAACAATAACTGAAGTGCAAATTTAAACAGGTGATGAAGCTAATATTTTCTCTTTCTAAAGTAGTTACATACACAGCATACTGCTTGTCTTCTGATTAATTTGGGGGTAGAAGAGTTATAGCCATCTATACCTTTAAAAATCAGGTAAATGGGATTTCTCCCCATGATAACTGAGTGGCCAGAAAAGAAGAACGTAATGGTAGTGCACTTTGAGTTCAAGTCCTACCAAATGGCACTCGGGTTAAACTTTGGGTATACTGGCCGGTGTTTAAATATGAACTGCTTTGAGTTCAAGTCCTACCAAATGGCACTTGGGTTAAACTTTGGGTATACTGGCCAGTGTTTAAATATGAACTACTCAAAAGAAAGATACAGAAGTTTAAAATAACAGCATGCAGATTTCTTTATAGAATTTAAAGAATGAAAAACACTTGAAAAAATATCAGCAGGCAGGGGCAGGAAGAACAAACGGTAACCAAATTGGTTCCTGTGACAAACCATAACATTTACTTTAAAGCATCAGTGTGCTAGTCAGTAAAAGTCAAGCTACTACTCTTTTAATAGATCCCAGGCCTTCTTAAACTCACTGGTCTGCAAGTATTACTCAGGTCAAGAGCAGGTCAAAAAGTGAAAACCCATGTGAAAGTAAACTTTAAATATCTGCTTTTGAAGAGCTATAGCAGACTGTCTCCTCTATAGTAAATATGCTTGCTCTATTTGTATGGCACTATACAGTATACTGTACCTAAAAAACATCGATAATTTCTGTACCACTTCTTCAGTTAAGAACCAAAAAGCTCCCTCGTTACATTTTTCCATAAACACAATTTTTTTTACTCTTAAGATTTTAGGGGATTTTAACCTCGTTACATTTTTCCATAAACACAATTTATTTTACTCTTAAGATTTTAGGGGATTTAAAAAAAATTTTCATGGGATTCGACTAGATTCTTTTATGGAGCATATCACAATTATTTATTGTAATTTCCATTCCATTTACCAGACCATGTCTCTCAGTTAAAGACCTCTTTTTTAACTAGGTGTGTACAAGCACACATATGCGAGTTGCATTTCTAACCTTGCTGCCTGAGGATAATACAAGACCAAGATCCAGGGAGTTGAAAATAAAATCCTGGACTTGCTTCCAAAATTGCAGAACTTACTGCAGTGATACAAGACACATTTTAAAAATCTGTCTTCCCTTTTTGACATCAGTAGGATACCTTTTTTTTTTTTTTGGGGGGGGGGGGGGGGGGTGTGTTTGGTGGGGTTTTTTTTCTTTTTTTTCTTTTTTTAAATATCTAAAGATATCAGTGCTGTATGCTGGCATTTTGAATTCCTGGTCTGAGTCCTATTCAGGATTGATGTCTTCTTTGAGCTGAAACTCTGCTTTCCCCACACACTGAGGAGAGTCTGACTGATTCACTGTTTTGAATTTATTTGCCTAGTAGAATGGGTATTAATTTGGCCTGCGATACACTTGCTACAGCTTTTGCTGGAGTGAAAGGTCATACTCTGGAGCTGTTTTTCATTTTGTTTTATATGTGTTAATGTAATACCTTATGAATTACCCTGGCGTTTTGTTCTGACAGCTAAAAAGCATAATCATTTTTCCTTCCAGGAGGACTGAAAGAAAAGCAATCATTCCTATTTGGGAGATGATTTATTTAAGATCTTTTCCCTCATCTTTTGCTCGTACATATCTAAGTAGTGAGTGAGACTCTGTTTAAGTCGGTGGCAGGGCTCCCATTGACTTCTATTGGCCCAGGCTATCACTAAGTGTTATTTTAGTTCTCAGGGCTACCCTTGCACGTAAAATCTTCTCCAGCTCAATAAAATATCACAGGTCTGAAACAAGCTGAGCTGTTGTTTTGCTGTTCTACAAGGGCCCATTTCTGCTGCTGTTACGGAGGAGGAAGTCCCATTAAAGCCAGACTTTCAAGGATGATGAGTACTAAGAGGAGTAAAAGTAGTGTAAACTCTCTTTCATGCAGTTGTCTTCAAGTTTGGTACAAATTCGTGCTAAGCATATGCCTGAGATGGGACAACAAAATGTGAAATTATAAGTGATGGGCCTGGTCCAGCCTGCATTCGAGGTTTCCGTCTTCTCTTCCTTCTGCTCTCTTAGTTTGCAACAAATGCTGTGTGTTTTTCGTATTGGTTTGGGCGGAGAAGATTGGAGGGATACCTACAGAAGTGGGTATTATGCCAGAAAACGTACGATTTTGGCTTCTGCTTGTTGCCATTTTTGGAAGCTGTGATGCTTCAGATGTTTAAAATAAGCATGTGTGCAGTTGCAAATTAAATTTCCAGAAACTAGGGAGGGAGCTGAAGCTTGGACAGAAATTTGGGTCAGTGAAAAAGATCTTTGCTCCCTGCTCAGAAGCAGAGGACAAAAAAACAGGACCAGCCCCAAGTCGACGAATCAGGACTGCTGCACAGGATGCTTCTAAGAGAGGTCACACTTGCCTGCCTTCAGTGCATTTTGGGAAGAAACCACACCATTACTTTTATTCTCTAAATACACGAGTGTAGAATGGAAGTTCCCACGTAAGCGATGGGAACCTGATGAGGAAGAATTTCTTTCTTGGGAGGCAAGTATAATTTGTATAATGAGGTCAATTAGTTCCATTAGTTTTGCACCTTTTCACTATTCACCCTCACTGCCCTTTAGAGATTTGTCTTGTCTTTATTTTTTTTCCCAGTGAAGCTAAATCTACTTTTTAATGTCTGTATTTCATTAGGTTTTTGTCGCTTCATTATAGAGAATGAATTTGAAAAATAATGAGTAAGATCTGTATCAATGTGTAGTTGTTGCATGTGGGTTTTCACGAAGAGAATGGCTGGTGGAGTGCCAGCTGGGGCTCAGGACATTTTCAGCTCCTTGCTCCATTGTCAATATTTAAGTGCATTTAGATACTGCTCAGGTAGGCATTGCAGAACCTAAGTGATGTAGGAACCAAAGTACCTAAGGAGAAAAGGACTGTGATATTTAAAGTGAGAATTGGAGTTTCAGTGCTTGAGTCAAGCCTTGTGCCTCTGGAAGCACCACGCAGCGGCTGTGGAGCCCTATGTGCTTAGGGGCTTCTGCCAACATGCTGGGCAACCGTAAGTTTCCCAGGTATTTGCACCTAGCCAGAGAGGAGCTCTCATGGACAAGCTCAGTAGTACAGGCTATGCTTGGGTGGGATTAGAAAAGCCCTGGGGCTTTAGATGAGCAGGGATGCTCAGTGTGCGCTGGCACAAGCAGGCTCTGCCCAAACTGCAAGGGCAACACCATCTGTCCCGCAGATCTTGGGCAGGAGGAGGCAGAGCTGTCAGCAGCAGCGTGCAGGGGGCTCCCTGTACCGTGGCTGTCTGCTCAGAGCCCCTTCCTCCCTTTGTGCAAAGGTAATGATGGTTCTTCTCAAACTTATTGAAAAGTTGTGAATATAAATGAAGCACCACAGGTCGAACTTCTTCAAATGCTTAGTGCCAGCCTCCTCCTCTAGCTGTTCACATCATGTGCACATCATGTATGTATCAGCACTGATTTGGAAACTACGTGCTCCCAGAAATCCATGCAGGTACTTATAATTATTTTTCCTGTAAAAACTACTGCTAAATTGAAATTTGTATGTTACCTTTTCAAAATTTTTTCAGTGACTGCAGCTTTAAAAATAGAAACATTTAGGTAAAGGTACATACGTTAAGGCTGGTTTTGTCCAGATTTCCCAGAGCGGCTGTTGGAAATTAGGGTTAGTTTCTCTGAAATGTCCCAGTTGCCCATGAAGCTCAGAATTCAAATACTACCCCCCCCCCCTTCTACTTTCTCCTCTCCTTTTCCTGCCTGTTTTTCATTCTCAGTGAACTAACACCAGTGTAAAATCGGGCACTGAAGAGTGAACTGTATATCCCTTTGCCTATCACCCTGCTTCTGTGATCATCTAGTTCATAGATGTTTTCAATTACTCTGCTGTTTGTTTTGCCTTATGATCTTGCACAGTCGGTATTTAGACAGTGATGCAATGTATGTACAACCCCTTCAGGTATTTAACAATACCTCTTTACACATTGCCAAGCCTCTTCCACCCAATGTGCCTTGAACACCCTTGTAGCACAGAAGGCAGATTAACTTTGAGAAACTACAATAACTGTAAAAAATCTGTACTTGCAGGTTCACAGTTGAAAAAAAACCAAACCAAAACAAACCAAACAGATCAAACAAAAAACCCCCAAGCCAACAGATCTACTTTATAGCTTATTAGTGTGTCATACCTAGCCTGGTTAACAGTTTTTGTGTTGAAAATTGGAGTGTGGGCTGTTTATTTACAGGGATCTAAACATGTGTATTTTTATAACTTCTCTGCTGTCATAATGAATTACCAGCCATAAGCTGTCCTTTGTTGGTTTTGGTGGAAATCAAATGAAACCCAGCAGGAGCTCCCAGAGTGCATTGTCCAAGAGTGTAAAAATGCTGTGTTGATGACAGATCATACTGTTTTTATTAAAGCTAAGAACACTGACTTTACTTTGCTTTTTGACCCTAGTGCTTTACTGTCAAGGTGATTTTATTTCTACAAATTTTCCTTCTGCAGGCCTCATCAACGATTCACCATAAAACATTAGACAAATTCCCATCATCTGTATATGATTAGAGCAGGTTCTGTTGCGCTGCTCGCCACAACTGAAGCGATGTTTTTCAGCTTTGTCTGAAAAGGAGTCAGTTTACCAGCCTTCATTCATAACACAATGTCTCCTTGTTTTCCTACCAGTTTTCTTTGGTTCTTTTTAAGCTGATAAGGACATAATTGAAAGAATTTTAATGCATTATTTGCTAAAGACTGCAACCAATTTTTCAATTCTACTGTCTATAAAATGTTGCCTTAAAAAGTGCTTTCAAGCAAATGCCCTGACAGGCGAACAGGATGCACACGTGCCAGCTGGCTGGGAGAAGAGCATAGGTTTATCAAAATACTGTTCAGACAAATCTTTCTGAAATTTCCCAGGTTAAATAAGTAACGAAAGTGCAAGGTTTTGTGTAGCCACTTTCAGATTCTTTTCCTGTAATACTTTCATCAGCTACTAATAATTAAATCACATACTAAAACCAACCCCATGCCAAGATGAGTATTTAATTAACCTGCTGTAAATTTTTCACATCTCTTTTTACCAAAACAACTAATTTAATACAATACATGTGTGTTAAAACAATGTTTTTATTCTTTTCCGTTCTTAAAAAACTTTTGTTTGAAAATAGTTTTCCACAAAGCCCTTTTTTTTGAGTAGATTTTCAGCAACAAGTTATTAGAAAAACTTCCCTGAAGTGTAGCTATGAGATGGAAGAGGAAGAGCAGAAAGTCTTGATTTTACTTTTTTTTTTTTTTTTTAAAAATCAATGTGCACAATCCGGCCTTGTATATTAAAGAAATGAACCTGACACAGATTTATATACAATTCTCACTGATGTCTGACTGTGGTTTAGGATTAAACTATTTCTTAGAAGAGAGAGAAGGACCAGCACAGTGAAGCTTTCATGGTGACCAGGGCTTTCCTGAAATACAGGGTTCTTGGGTTAGAGATTTCTTTTCTGACCTGCAAAGGACCCAAAAAAAGTCAGGCTCACAATTCTGGACCAGGTATTTCTATTGTCTCTCTCTGTTACTGAGTATTTTAGGTTACTCAGTATTACCATGATCATATGCTGCTCCAGAGTGGCGTGTATCTGCTTACTGATTTCTTTACAAAATCACTTATTTTCTTGAATGAATACTTTATACATACCGTACACTTCAGATTTTTTTTGTGGAAGTTTTGCTCTCCATATTGCTAATTGTGGTATGAGAAAAGATACTAGTGGTTCCTTTTAGAGGACTTCAAACTACCCTAGGGCACCTGTGATTTATGCATGGCTTTTTTTCAGATGCTCACAATGACTTTCCCCTGGCAGCCACCTCTGACATATTTCTCCTCCTTGCACAACCTGTTTGCACCATAACAGAGGACAACTCTTAAAACCCAGGGGTGAACCAGCTTTAGGAAGAACCTCTTCTTAGTGTTATTCTATTTGTAAAATTGAGCAAATAGATGTGAAAACAGACTTCATAAACACAGTAACAGAATTTTACAGGGATGATTTGGCACTGAAATCCCCCAAAAAGCTTCATGGCAAACTCTGCCAAGCAGCCGCATGCAGTAAATTAATGTGTGGTATGATCTCATTTTTACAGCCCTAACTTGAGATCTGTTGGCTTCCCCCATCCTGGAAGACTGTCACTGGTAAACATAGTTAAATGGTCACTAATATGGTGAAGATCTTTAGTGAATTTGCATTTTGGCAACTAAAAGGAAAATGCCGACGTACTGATGTAAATGTATAATAAGAGACTGATTGCACAACGGCAGGCTGAATCTTTGCCTGCATTAGGAAAAACTGCGTGTGTCAAAAATCAGTGCAAGTTTCGGATGCCAAATAACTTGTGGACTGAGGCTGTTTTCCTCTGCGTTACTCAGTCTGTGAGTTATGTCAACAGGAAAGCCAAGCATTTTACACATTTTAAATCGCTGTCAAAATCACAGGTTATTCAGTAGGAAAGAGATTGAGAGAAACCATGTACGCAAAAAATATGCAGAAGCACTTTTGAGACTGGAAAAATAATTTTTCTAGATTGTTTTGAGAGGTGCTAGATCTTTTGTTCGCCTTCTTGTTCTCAAGGCTGGTGCCTCGGACCCCGTGGATTCAAACAGCAGCACTTACACCACAAAGAGCATTTAGAGGTATGGTTTTGCAATGGGAAAAGGCTGAAGACATTTTCTCTGCTCATCAGTGATAAATACCTTTCGGGTCAGCATAGGTAGGAAGTGTTTTACCACATACGGCCTCTGTTGCTTAGCCTCATGAAGTTCACCTCCAGTTTTGAGGATCTGCTTATGCAAAAGAGAGTGACCAAAATTGGAACTCCTTATACTACAGAGGCAGCTGGGAGAGTGCTATGGAGCTGAAGTCTTGGAGGCAAGGATGAACATGGGAGAGGGGCTGGATTTTGGGAGGTCAGGCTGGGCAGCCTGTGTGCCACTGGAGGCCCTTCATCTGGATGTGGAGTCTCTTTGTCTGAGGTCCCCCATACAGAAGAGCATCCAGTGCCTGCTTCCTTCTGCCCTCACACTGAGTTGTCTATGGTTTAGAGCAAGGGGGGAAAAAGAGTTGTATTACATGCTTCTAGCTCTGGGTGAGCAGCTGAGCCAGAGGCTCCAAGCCTCCGCTCTTTTCTAAAAACCCACCCTCTGGAGACCCATAGTAATTCTGTTATTAACCTTTTAATTTGTCCTTCTCCCTGGGAGGAAAGAATCTGCCTTGGAACAGATGTACTGCCTCATTTTTTCCTCTGGTTTCATTTAGTTTACATTTTTTTTATTATCTAGAAAACCTGTGATACAATATTTCATTTTGCAAATAAGGGTGCTGCCACACTGCATTTCTTCTTTCTCAAGTCAAACGCTGAAGCCCATCCACTGAAAGCCTGCAGTGGCCAGGAGTCACTGCTTCCCAAGGTTATTTACAGCATCTTGGCTCTTGAATCAGTGCTGTCTTGTCTCAGGTATGAGGTAAGAGCTCCTGGCTCCTGCCATGCCTGTGTCTTGAGGGTACATCAGAGTTTTTTCCCACCAGTGATTCTCATGAGGTGCTCAAGGCCAGTGAGAGGTTTGGCTGTTCTGAGGGTGTCTGTGCCCTGCCTTGGCCCCTGTGCTGCCCCAACCCCACGCCAAAGATGCGTTTTAACAGCAGTGCCGCAGTGTGGCAATTATTATTATGGTGTGCTTGTAAACATATAAATACAGAAATACAGAACCTGACCTGCAAATTTGCACATGCAGAACATTGCATACGGAAGTCATGTAAATTTGAGATGAACTGTGTGTCCAGTGGTCATAGGGGCACATCACGCCGTGTTAGGCAACCCACCAGCCTCTCGAGCAGCATCCGAGATTTACGCTGCAGAGTGTGGCAGAACAGCTTGGTATCTATTTCTTCTCTGGCTCTCTCTGATGAATGGATAAAATTAACAGGAGATGCAGAGGATTATAACTGTAAGTGGGTATTTTCTAGGATATTTTTCACTGGTCACCACATCCATGAGGTTGAACTGGGCACTGGGATCTGCAGGTACAGACAGCTTGTATGAGTGAGTCCACAGTAATGCAACGCACTCAAAATAGGTATTCAGAAAACAACAAATCCTTTGATTTAGTATCCCCATTCCTGCAATTAGGGCTTCCAACGTGGTCTTCTGCAAAAGTACCTCATCTCAGTAATCTCATAATCCTATACATCTGTGTGTTAACATAGATGCATTACAGGAGAACTAGTCTGGCTGGGCATATGTATATCATATAGTGGTAGTTACACTTTTGAGTGTAGCATAGTACAACATCAGCCATATCTGTGTCTCTCTGTGAAATGAGCAGCTTCTAAAATTAGCTTAAAAATAATCTTTGGGGGGAAGAAGGTCTGAGGTTGACATATACCTAGTGATTTTGATGGTTTTTTTAAATTCATGTGGTTTTAGTTCCTGGTTTTATGTTTGTGGTTCTTTGATAATCTGTGTTTTGTAAATAAAAGAAATAATTTGTAAAATGAGGGAGCATTTGCCTTCATTAAAAAAACCTTATAGTCCTGAAAATGTAACAATGAATAGAGTAGAAGGCATTTGATTGTGGTCTTTGACAATCCACTATGTACTTTGTATAGGCTATGCATAGATATATATGTGCGTACATATATATGAATTACTCCTTTCAATTCACTTAAAGAAAATAAAAGATTATTCTGGCCAAAGTGGACCAGCTTGAAACTTTGTCTCCGTGGTCAGTTGACCTTGGCTGGCTGCCTGATGCCCACCCAGCTGCTCTCTCAGTCCCCTTTCCCAGCAGGACAGGGGAGAAAACAAGACGGAAAAGCTCATGGGTCGAGATAAAGGCAGGGAGGTCACTTAGCAATTACCATCATGCGCAAAGCAGACTGGAAGTGAGGAAAATTAACTTAATTTATTGCCAGTTAAAATAGAGTCGGTTAGAGAGTTGGGCAGTGACACACAAGGACACCTCCCCTCTGTGCTGGAGCTGTCTGTGTGCAGCACGGGGCAGCCCCTGGCCTCTTCCCACAGGGGACCCTGGGATGACTGGGTTCCCCCAGCACTTCCCGGTCCCCTGTGGGCTCTCTCCCAGTGAAGGCAGGGGCCAGGGACAGCAGAAAGGGGAGTTGTGGGCAGGCTCCAGCCTCCACGACAAGTCAGCCTGTCCCTGGCTGGCTGTAGCAGCCGGTGATGTGCCAGCCACAGCCGAGCACCAGCAGCCAGCTTCCCAGCGCTGCTTTCCCTGCGTGCTCACTAGCCGCAGCCAGAGATGGCTGCAGAGGCACCTGTTTGCCCAGCCTTGGCTAGTCTGCTATGCTTTTGTGTAGCCTCACTGTACGGCATCTGTGTGTGTCTGTTGCAGTGGAAAAAGAGAAGGTGTAGTCTCCTCCTGCCGTGGGTCTATCCACCCCAAAGGGCTCAGATCCTCTCATTTTACTTGCCTCACCCAACGAACCATACAGAACATGTATGGGGTCCAGTAAGCAATCTGTTTTAGAGGTTTTACCGTTCACACAATCATGGTGTTTCCTGGCCAGGTTCAGCAAAGCATGTAAGTACATGTTTAATTTTAAGCACATATTTATGTCCTATTAGTACTAATGGGACTAAAATAAGGGTTTATATTTAGGTACTTGCTTAAAAATGATTTATTGAGGAGAGATAAAATTAAGCCTACGCTTAAGAGCTTTGCTCATTCAGAGTGGAATATTTACATTTGCTCCAAACACATGTTCAAGTTATTAGGACTTGTGATATATACTTGTGATTCCCTACTTTTTTGTTGTCTTGCAGTTGGCTAAGGAGAGACAAAGGTATACAAATATGAAACTTTATTGGTAGATTCTATTTAAAGACAGTCCATTAAAAAAAAAAAAAAGGCATTTTGTCATACAACCACCTGGATGAAAGCCAGTGGATTTTCATTTCGTTCCTCTGTCTCTTTAAATCTGGATACTGGGGCCAGGTCCACAGCTGGGCCACGGAGAGCAGGGTGCTGGGCTGCGGGGCTCTCTGCCTTGGGGAAACCTCCGCTGAGAGAGCTGCCTTGGAGTTTGCAGGTACCGTAACCGGTTTTAAGGTTTCATGGCTTGATTTTTCTTTTACCCCCTGGTGTTGCTGCTGAAATTGCACTTGCAGAAATGCTGGTGATAAGTTATGGCTGTGAGGGTGTGTGTGAGAGCTGTGGCACACGGTTGCCTAATGGGAAACAGTCGGTTCGCTCTGCTGTGCTCAGAGCACTTACCGGAGGAGGTAAACACTTAGGAAATGAAGGATAGTGTTTGCATGCTTGCTTGTTGGGAGAACCAGAGTTTCTTAACATGTTTTGACTAGCTGGAGAGGAGGTTTTATTGCAGGCTTCAGAAGAGTGTGCTGTGGATGGTTGCTCATATAACTTCTCCGCTGCTAGCTCACATCTTATCAAAAGTTTGAGCTGTTTCATGTGTTTTTTCAGTAAAAGCACAGCTCTTGGAGACAAGTGTTGAGGCACATCTTTCATTGTGTAAAAAGACATGCTAGAGCTTAATGTTTCAGAAAAAAAGGGTTAAAAATGTGAGTTAATCTTTTAAAAATGGGCTTTCAAAATTACTGTAAAGAGACCAAGTTTTGTTCCTACCTTGTGATTTCTTTAAAGGTCTCTTTCACGATCTGAGGTTCCCACTCATGATTTATCCTGAATGTTTGGGGTTTGGCAGTACCCCTGCTGCATAGGACCGAAGGCATTTGATATACTGCTTGCTCCCGTTAATACTGCAGAGTTTAAAATTCAGTTTAATGGTGCAAGGCAGCGACTGGCTTTCTGGAAGGCTTCCATAGCAAACTGCATTTCTGAATGTGCCCATGTGCCCCCGAAGCCTGTTCACACAGCCCTGATCTGTGAGTGTAATGCGTGCAGGAGCACTGGGCTGCCAGAAAAGCAGACATTCGAGAGCATTCCCATAAACCATCTTTGCATATCAATCATTCATACTTGAAAGCAGAGGTTAGTAACCCTTTCTTTTTGAGCTGGCGTGCTCCACTGTGCATTCTGCTGTTGTGGCTTTGATCTGTACAAAAGCACGTTTACTTTTTCAACCACAAAACAGTAGTTTCTTTTTTAATCAGGATGTGTGACTCTGCTACGGTAAAACAAAACTAGTGAAAAACATTTGAAATTAAGACCTGATATTTTCAGATGAGGGCTGTATTTCATTAACAATAAAAATGTGCTCTTTAAAGATGCAGGCTAGTTAGTATCTAGATGGGTCCACTTCATCTCAGCTGTGTTTTCTGTCACTTAGTCCAGCAGGTGCTGAAAATCTCAGCTCGTTGCCTGGAGTCCTTAGGACCGCACAGGGCAGAGGTGACAAATGTGTGCACATCTGCCTCATTTTGTCTGGGGAAGTACCTATGGCAAAGGCAGCATGGCTTCCTGAAAAGCATCTCGTACGCCAGATTCATTGTGCTTCTGGCCTCTGTTCATAAGACCTTCACAAGGCTTTGCAGGACTGTCGAAGTAACTTACCTTTGCTCAGGAAACTTGTAGCTCCTGAAACAGAGGACACCATAAACAAGTGCACAAGAAAAAAGTTAGAGAAGGCCTGAGTTAGCATCCTTAGGGGTAAAAGATGCATATTTGTTTTTAGTAAAGAATCAAAGAGAAGAATCCAGCACAAGACTATAGTGAGCTGGTCTGAATTTTTCGTGAACGTGCCTGGGTTATGCTTGCATCCCTCTCTCTTTTTTTTTTTTTCCCTTTTCTTTTTTTAAACGTAGCTTGTGGGCATAAATGGTCGCATAAACAGGAAGCCCTGTGTGTCTCTTGGAGACAGGCCTCGGGAAGGGAATTTTCAAGTTTCTTGCAAGAGGCCGCATCACATCAGCTTAGAGTTTCCTTTAAGACTTGGATCTGAAATTGTTCGCGTGTGTGTTTCTAAAATAAAGAATGGGATTAAAGAAAAGTTTAATCAGGTTTCACAAATGTCATCACCATCACAGCTTGAATGCGGTTAGCTCGGCACAGGCACAGATGTTACCATCTCTCAGTATGCTGTTACCACTGGAAGCAATGAATTGGGTTGTAAGTCTAGGACCCGGTAACTGAAAAAATTGCTTAGCAAACAGCTCTGCAAATAGCCCTCACTGCTGGGCACACCCCAGCAAGAATGTTTGTTGCAGCTGTGAAATGCACAGAGGAACTTGATTTAAATTTCTCAACTCATTTGGTTTGACATCAGCAGCTTCTGTGTTGTTGGGATGAGTATGGGTTGTCTTTCCTGACACAGCACAGCATTGTTCTTTTTCCTTTGGTTTCAGTGTGTTTTAATGTAATGAAACAGATGCTCAGAATGACCATTTCTGGTTTTGTGTTAGTACAGAAATAAAGCTGAAAAGATCATTAATTAGTAACTAAGTCCAGCAATGAGCTTTGGAATTAGTACTTATTGTACCAATGTACTAAAGTAATCCAACACTGTAAGCAAAAACATGTATTTCTGGATGAGGGTGAAAAGCCCTTGTCCAAAAAGAATGAATAAATAAACAAACCACAAAATGACCCCTAATGCCCATAGTGGACACCCCCCAACAAAAACTCGAGGCTTTTATAATCCCAGTCATACAGCAGGGCTTCTGTTCTACACAATGGGCTTGCTTTAACTTTCACCTATTTAATTTCACATATTGCAGGTTAGTTAAATCTCTTAATTTGGCACCTGCCTTCTGCTTTAGGGGCAATTAATGCCCTGCAGCTGGATGTGCCGGCTCCGTAGCTGGAGTTCCATCATGTCCAGTGGTGGTTGCCTCCTTACGCCTGTTGCCTGATAGCCTACCTTCTTCTCTTTGGAATGGCCCCAGAGGTGTGGTAGTCCCCTGTGCTGGAGCCACAGGCTCCCTTCCTGGCCCCGCAGCTCTCCCTGCCTCAGGGGAAGCAGGGTAGATCTGTACAGGCTTGGGGCTGGGATGGGCCAGCCCTGTGCTGGGCTGGAGCTGGGATACCCCAGGACCATGAGCTGGGTTACACTCAGCATGTGCAGCACGGCTCCTCTTTTGAAGACCACAGAGATGTTCCTGGTTTTGGAGAGAGACAGCAATCGTTGTTTAAACTGACTTTCAAGTTGAGAGAGGAAACCTCCCCTGCCGTAGCTCTCTTAAACTATGTTGTTATGTGTCATTTAAAATCACCTTCCAATATCGTTAAATATATTACTATAGAAACGCTTTCTATTGTTAGAGAACAGATATATTTTTCAAAACTATATAGGTCTGTGCCTATGTATATGAATATATCTGGACATCTATGTGTACTTTTTCTATCTTTTTTGTTACACAGCATAATTATTTTCTGCTAGAAAATCCCTATTTTTATTAATCCTTGATGAGGAGCAAAGGTACATCTTTTAAGCACCCTTTCTTTGTAAAATAGGAAATCATATTTGCTTTTGTTTATTGCTAGCACCAATATATTCTGACGGATCTGTGACACAGATAGCAGAAGTGTCTCAAGTACTGACTTCTACATTTATTTTCTCAAAGTAGAGGGCAAAGAAGCTAAACATTTAAAATGCGTGGATTCCTCTGAAAGCTTTAAACCTATTAGGGCAGATGCACGGCAACTTTGCACACAGATTGCCCCCAAAATAAGTCTTGATTTTAGAACTAAGCCAAGCTGGCATGCAAGAGCAGTTGCTGTTGATCTTTTATACTAATTTTGGATTAATTGTGATCTACAGCACTGCGTAAACACGCTAACCTAGTACTTCAGCTTCACCACAGCTAAACATTAATCCTTCTTAATGCTCTAAGTCAACTTTTAGTCCTTAGCAGAATTTACCTTAATCTCTGGCTAGGAAGCTAACTGATTTACAAAACATAATCCAAGAGCTCCAGAATCTTAAGGAAAATGTGCACAGAAGCAATTCACCTATGGAGTATAATATGCTTCTCCGTTATCCTTCCTAAGGCAATACTGAGAGTAATTCATCAAAGATACCAAGACCTATGGTATAAAGGTTTATTTTCCTTTTTAAAAGATGAAATACATAGATAAATTCAATTCACCACACTGCTTTTCTTACCTTTCTCACGTCTATCTACATTACTGATTGCTATAGAAAATGGACAAATGTAGTCGTGTTAATTTGGTGGAATAGTCTAATACATGTTTATAATTCCAAATATGTTACTCAGTATGGATAAACAAGTCTATGGTGCTGAAGTATCTGAATGTTGTTATCAGCCAATGGTTTTGTTGTTTCCTTCTGTTTCTTGTCAGACTGAACACAATTTCCAACAGCCACAGCTGCTATCCTCTAAGATTGAGGTAACAAGCCCAAGTGAGTGGCCTGGGAAGGGGACTGTAGAAGACAGAGGAGAGATGGTGCATCGTTAATTTTGTGTAGTGTTTTAGTGATGTTCTAAAAGTCGGCTCACCCCAGAGCACCTTGGTGGTATTTTGGAGAGTGGTGGTTTCTTCACCAGATTTCTGTCTTCTACCTGGCAGTGAGAATCTATTTTTCACTGAGAAGATTTGTGCAAAATTTGTGTTTTCTATAGCAACTTGCAGGGCAATTTTTGGGCGGTGGAGATGTGAATAGGAGATCACTGTGTCCAGGGTGACATGCACTCAGGGGCTTGTGATTCTGTGTCCTCCCTGGCAGAGGAACAGGTTGAGGTTCAAGCAGCCTGAAGATTTTTCTGCAATGAACCAGCTGAGTGAGATGTGTCCCCTAGGGGACAAGCACCTTCTGCTCCCTGTCACCCCTGCCCGGTGGCCACAGGGAAGGTGTTGTGAGAGCGTCACCAGCTGTCAGGAGGGTGCCGGGCTGGGAGTCCCCAGCGGCAGGGCCCGTATATATCGCTGTTGCAGACATACCAGCGAGCAGCGGGAAGGGTGCCGGCCACCGGAGCTGCCCTCGGGGCTCGGGTTACCGAACTCAGCTGGCAACAGCCCGGGCTTATATTTAGGTCCGGAATCTGTACCAGTGTGGTGGAAAGCTCATGTACGCGCCATCCTCGGGTAACCCCGCTGGTCATGGCCCCGAGAAGGCCTCCTGACTGCTTGTCAGGGTCCAGCGGCGAGCAGCTCTCCTCCCACGTGGTGGGAAGCCCTGTGGGTTATTCACACCTCTTCACATGCTGCCTGCGCCCAAGGGACGCTCCCAAAAAGCCCCTGGTAGTGTCTGCACAAAGGCTTCTGAAATGGGTGCTGTGGGGAAGAAAGCTGCCCGTCCTGGGCCCAGCACGTGTTGACCCTTACGGCTCCACGTGTGAAGCAGACGGGCTCCCGCAGACCCTCCCTGCCCCACCATTGCCCCCAGCCTCAGGCAGGGCAGCCACCAGCTGCCACCTTCCCGCTGGCACAGTGGGGCTGAGAGAAATGTCAGAGAGCTTCTGTTCTCTGCCCTTTTTTATGGGTGTACTGCTCGCTGGTCTCCTTATTGGTTTTGTTTCCAGGAAGGCTAGGGAGCAGGACTTTTCTGGAACAAGTTGGCTGATATAAGGCTGATCTAAGTATTTAAAATAGATGTATGTTTTCTTCACTGCAGCATCTGAGCATTGTTCCTTCCATCACCCTTTCACACTTTGCTTTACCCCGTTCTCTGGCTGGCTAACACACCTGACAGGAAAGGAAAAATGATGTAATTTTAGGGAAATCCCTTTAAAGCTGAGCACAAATGGACTGGGATTCTTTTAACTATATCTGATTGTCTTAAAATGGTGTAAAATCCATGCTGAACATTCACAATCCTGTTTTCACCAAAGCTCTAAGTTTTCAAACACAGGAAACCAGATGGTTAAAGTCCAAGCTTTGATAAGTTGCTTTCCTAATGTTTTGGGCTCTTACCCAAAATGTTATGACTTTGACATAAAATTGGCAGGAGAGTAATTAATTTCCAAAGCAGTGTCTTGATTTAATTCATTTTTCAAAATGGGTTTCTGCCCTATATTTTTCTGTTTGTTCTCATAATGATTTTAAAATAGCAATAATCTGATTTTGTTGCTTTGGTAATTTTTTTCACCCTTTGTAAGCTGCTCTGAGCACACTACTGCTAAGCAGAGCAATTTTTTACCTGCAGGGCAGATACGCACATTGGAGAGAACTGGTCTTAAAATGCATTGTTTTAGATAATGAAGCTGGACAGTTTATTTATGGAGTTTTTTTTCTTTATGTGTTAGGAAATTTGGAACTTTTTGCACTCCCGATGGAATCGCCTGGCATGGGTTGTATGGCACTGACTGCTTCATTCACTCATCCTGAATTATTGCAATAGATTTTGGGAGAGGCCTCATTCAGTCTTTAGAAGGGAGATGAGATGCCTGAAATTGCAGATGCTCAGGGTCAGGTGTTTGATAGGCAAATCCTTTCCTTGCTTGAGCAGAATCTGGAGTTGGGAGACATTGCAGGAAGCTGAACAGGGAGAAAATTATTCCCTCTGGTCCTGGAAACAGGAGATCTCTGGAGGGAGGCACAAGGTTGACCTGGGAAACAGGTGCATTGAATAAAAAGGCATCTGAGAGGAAATTTCATCCCTGTATGTTTACAGTTTCTGTCTGGAGAGTGATTTCTCTTTGTGAGTGGATCCAAGCAGAGCCTGGGAATCCAGGGTAGCCCAAAGCAACAGGGTTACTTCGTTAACAACTGCATGATTTATTCCTGGATATGTTGCTTATGTTTCTATCTGACTGTTGAAATTCATTAATTGTAGCACTTATTGCACTAATTTATGTTCTCCAAGGCCCCAGGAACCCACAGCATGTTAAATGCCCACATGGCTCCAATGACTGGGATGACTGAAGGGTTGTTTATTTTCCCCTCTTGGGTTTGTGTTGCAGTTGTCACGCTGTTTGCCAGCGCTCACCAATTTCTGCGTGCTGCTGCTCACGCGAATTCAGAGCCATTTGACGCAAGGAGGGCAAAGATGGCACCAAGGAGGTTGTGCTCTCCGGTTTGAGAAGCGGAGGTGTCTTATGACTCCACAAACACTTTAATCTATGGGAAAAGAAAGCCTTGCCGTTACAAAATAGGCTTTACAAACCCAGCCTCATTCAGATTTTCTAGCAGGGATACTGCTCATCAGTGAACTCGGTTTTCATTTAACTCAGTCGGAGCTCCTCAGCCTGAGAAGTGCCAAACGAGGCCCCACAAGCTTTATTTCCTCCACATCAAATGACCCTGGAGAAGAGGTGCAGAAATGGATCTGACTGCTGCCACCTCATAATCTTGGTAGCTGTAAATCCTTTCGTCATGTACTAGAAGCTTTATCAGAAACCGCATGGAGGCTAAAGTTCTTTTAAGAGATGCTTGTTATTGAGACAACATAATTAGCCCTAATGATTTTTTTCTTTACTCCCTTTTTCTTCTTCTTTTAACTTTCCTTAGGACCACTGACCCACCCTGTCATAATCTGTGCCGTCTTTGGGATTTGTTGGGAACTAAATGTGGCCTTTTTGGGGTATTTGATTTTTTTGCTATATGAGTGCAGCAACTTGCATACAGTACAATGCAAAAAAAGTCTATTTCTTTTGTTAAAATTTCTATGCCATGTTTCTGCAGGCCACTTAAAGGGTTAAAAAAAAAGAAAATTAAAAATGAACGCAGCATGGTGTACTTCTGCATTCAGGTTAGGCTCGTGAGTGGTTATTAATTGCATTAAATTTTCTTCCCGAGTTTGTGCAGGTGACAAATCTTGTCTCTTAAACCAAATCCAATTCATAATCATAGCTTGAAGTATGCCTGTAGCATGTCAATCTTGATCATAGTGACACTTCAGAACTGGAAGTTGCTACAAAATAAACCCTTTGCTTGTACCTAAATGCTGTGGGATATGTAACCCACGTGGCATGGGTGCTGAAGGAGAATGAAGAGAAGTATCTGTACCTTTTTGACAGGCAAACGTATTTTACGATGTATAACACAGCTTGGCATAATCACATTGATGTGCGTATCGTGTGGTGGATGGAAAAGGGTGACATGTGAGTTAAGGAGGCAGATGTAAGTGCCTGATCTGTTGTGCATCTGCTAGCCTTTATGCCATCTTCCCAAAGTCCTTCTGTATCGACAGGTATTGCTAAATGTCACTTCTTAAAGGGATCTTGTCATAGTTGTATTTGGTAGCTGTACATGATTTAAAACAGGGGTTTACACTCTTATTTTTACCATTTAAGTATACATTTACTTTAATGTGGATCGCAAATATGAGAATGTCATGTCTGCAAATAATGATCTTTCCCCTCTTTAAGGGAAGTTTTGATACAACTGATGCAAAAAATGCAGAAGTACTTTATTCCTTAAGGAAATGAAAACATGTATGAGAAGAATATGTAATGTCTAAACTTGTTTTGATAATGTCTGTGTTTTAGGGCTATGTTGCATTAGCAACATTAGCTGAAAGTTTTTGGGGTTTTTTTTGGTAGCAGTAGTCCTATGGGCATGGGGGCGGGGGGGGAAGACATGTCAAGATATAATGTAAAGCATTCAGTGTTTTCTAACTTCAAAGGTAATAGCGAGGTCAGCCAGTCTCTGAATTATTTAATTCAAATGAGATTTCATTACAAAACTCTTCTAACTACAAGTATTTGTGCAAATATCTTGTCATCCTATTTCTGGTGTTCCCAGCACGGCTTATTTGCAGGGATAGCGATATTGCAAACTTCTAGGAAGGCCAAATAAAGAGGGAATAAAAAATGACAAATACATGTGATAAATAGGCTGCGGTGTGTGACGCTAGATCACACCATCACTTGATTAGACAGAGGTGGTGAGGATAGTAATCAGTCTTGTTTAAAACACATTTAGTTTGTATGGAATCCAAGGTACATCCACTGGTGTGTAATTGGTGTATTTCTATTTTAAGTTGGCTTAAGTGAAAATAAATTGAGTAAACTATGTAGTAACATAGTAGTTTTACACATACATGCAGATGGATACAAATATGTGTATACACAAGTGATCTGCTATGATTAGCTGACAAGTTGAGGCATGATACAACAGTTAATAACCACTAGTAAACCTCTAAATGATGTCAGTGTATCACAGAGCTCTTTTCATGATATTATCAGCAGTCATTAAAGTTATTTATTGCTGTCATCATGCATTTCTGTTACCCGTGGCAACTTGGCAGATAATATATTGCTAGCACAGCTGATGATAGATTCAGTTTCAGATTTTGGATATGACAATCTGAACATCTTAATGGTATTTTTATGCTTACTGGCAAACTGTGCTTCTCAAGGCACACTTTATTCAAATACAAAATATAAAAATAAATTAGGCATTTATGCATCTTCCACACTGCATACTAGCAGCATCTCCCCTTTAATAAAGAACAATTAATCTGCAGATTTTAGGGCAGTCTGTTGAGATGGGAAAGCAGCACAGTCTCTGCCTTATGGCTCCAGGCAAGTGAGAGACAGAGGTGTTTGCACGTCCAGTCATCCGAGGGGAGACAGCATCCTCAAAGAGGAGCACTCAGCTCCGCTGGGGTACGGCTGGTGGTGCCACTGCCGTCCTGCCTGCGTGCCTGCTGATTTTGAGGGCAACAGATGCACCCTTGTTTCTTTTGAGTCTCCCATTTGTCAAAAACACAGTGTAAGACAGTTAAGTTGCTACAAACCTATTCCAGCTTTAAACTCTTGTTATGTTGCTTTTTAGGTAACACATGGTCTTTATTCAGAAAGTCTGTTGCATGAAGGGAGAAAATGGAAATGCATAGATCTGCTTTTTCCACGAGCGTTTCATTCAGACTAGTTGGCTAAACATGACAAATCCCACTTTTTGTGTGGGATGCAGGCTGTAGCTGTTCTACAGTGGATGTAGCAGAGCTTTAAATTTCTTTGAATTTCTTACTCTGCCGGGCTGTGGGTCCGGCGGGGGCTGCAGGAGCAGGCACGGGGGGGGGGGGGGG
>NW_010118393.1:245055-258975 GCF_000699245.1 Pterocles gutturalis | reverse complement strand
AGAGTGGGTGTCTCCACACAGTTAGTAAAGCAGAGGGTAGGTCGCATCTGAAATGCAGTTCCACGACCCTACCAAATAATTGTGTAATTTATGCTCAAGCGACACGCTCATCTACTTAGAATAAATACAAATTATTCTAGCTTCTGAGTTTTGACATAGTTTTTGAAGTTTTCTTAAAGTTATTATGATCAGATAAACTTAATTACAGAGTACTTTACATATACTCATCTGGTAAATGTCATACAACAGACAGTCAAAGGGGAAGGTATGTAGGATTTTCAGTCTCCCTCTTCTTCTTGTTATGCTCCTTCATATTGCCACTGAGTTTTCAGCATGCCTGCCTGAGCTGCTCCTCCGAGTAGAAAAAGAACAACCCCTCTGCCTCCTCCTTACACCCCTCCCCCCCTAAAAAAAAATAAAAAATCCCCAAAGCAAAACTGTTGTCTGTCCAGAAAGGAAATGTCTCCCCGTTCACGATAATAACTGTCTGGAGAAAGCCCTGAGTGGGCAGACCATTGCCTCCCCAGTGCTTACCCCGGCGGCATCGGGGGGCCACTGCCTTGCGTGGGGAGGAGGTGCACCCCCCTGCCACAGCGGCTGCTCCCCTGCCCCTCTGGGTATCAGGGGAAGAGGAAGAGGCTGGGCTGGGAGGTGTCTGAGAAATCAAACCCCATTGCAGAGAGCTGAGCTTGACCCCCACCCTGAGCTGCAGACGAGGTCCCCACCTGGGACATGCCAGCCACAGGAGGCCAAGCAGCATCTCCAGGGCACACTCGGCCTCTCCCAGAGATGCCATTGCCTCCTTTTCAATGCAGTTCCACCTTTTCCCTTGCTCTTCTCACTATGGCTCAGTAAACTTGGTGTTGGATGTACTATTTAAGATTTTTTTTTTTTTTTCCGTTGCAAGAAATGCAGTGCAATGAGTGCAGTGTGTGTGTGTGTCTTGTTGCTTCAGACCAGTGGAGAAGCAGTCTTGCCAAGCGGGTTATTTAGGGCAGAGCTAGCATGATTTCCAGTTGTACTGTATACATTAACAGTGATAAGGGCATCCTCTAATCTGCAGGGTCATCTCTTCCTACTGTAGTAAAATAGTTTTGCAGTGTGTAAAGTAAGTTGGAGTTGTTTTATACAGAGAGGGTCTGACAGTCGTGTAGGGGTGTGTAAATACGTAAATATATTTAAAGACACAAGGTTAAGCTTATTGAGGCATACCTCTCCAAATATTAACGTGTTCTTACTTTCAAGTGCAGTTACATGAGGTATAGCAGTACAGTTTTTTTCCTCTTGCAAATAGCTGAGATGCATATTCTTGTTATTAGTGTAAAGTTTTAGTGTGCATTAGTGCTTTACGATAATTGGCACTGTCTTTTTAGGATTAAAAAAGTCTCCTCTGGAGTACACTGAGCAAGTCTATTCCAAAGGAACATTCTGGAAAACAACTGCTAAATCACAGCAGTTTGTAGACACGTCAGCACTCATGGAATAAGTAATTTTTTCTCGGAAAAGTTCTGCAACTGGGACAAGGAAAATGCTTTCTCTTTTTACTGGCTTTCACAGAAATTGTTTTCAGGTAGCACAGGTACCATGCTCTTTCTTTTGGTGTGTTTTAGTAGCCTGTTCATGAAAAGTGTTGCTTTTCTTTAATTTAAAAAGCATCATGACTAAATTTTGCCATCTAGTTAATAAGTAACAAGTGACACTAATAAGCCTGCTGTCATGGTTTTTATTTACAGTGTATGTGGAAATTAAGAGAGAGGAGGGGGAGACAAATCTGGAGTGAATTTCCATCACCCATAATGGTTTTTGCTAAGAAAACAGTCTTTCAGTATAAACAACATCTGTATTTTTCATGTTGTCTTTCTAAATAATGGTTCTGTAAATAACTTGCCCCCATTGTAGGGGAACAGTTAGATTCTGTAATCTCACAGCCATCCAGGGCTCTGTGCAGAATGCAGACTTCCAGCATATTTAAACATCTATCTCTCGAACTTTTGATAACTTTTCCTCACAGCAGCATTTCAAAAGGTGGATGACTGCAAAATGCACTTTCGTTCTCTGTGTTAGTGCTTTAACATTAGTCTGACTTTAATAGGCTGGGATGATTTCAGCTTATAAATCTTCAACTGGAGGATAAAGTTCAAGTAGATAAAATCAAACAGATGTTGGTGGGAGGATTTCTTCATGACCCATAAAAGTGCTATCATCAAAGCCTAGAATCATTTGTTTTGAATTATTACATTGTTATCAAAAGGACTGTAGCAGTCTGTTTGTTGAGAAATTGGATCTGTTTATCTGAAAACAGAACAAAGATGCCATGCTAAGACATCCCTGGGAAAGTGTGGGTTAGCTGATGGCTGACACGGTAGGGTAGCTGCGAGACATTTTGATTGACAGCTGTCCAAATAACTGCCAGGCCTGGAAGCTTCTGCATGTGATTATATTATTGAAAATGGCATCCAATTAGATGTTGAAGTGTTGCTTGCTTAAATATATTTTTCCTTTGTTTTGAGGAAATGAAAGTTTGAAGAAGCTTTTTTTTTAAAAAATTTATTTAAAAAAAACCAACTGCGTGGTAAAGCCAAGTTACTTTTCAGTAGCAATTTTAAGTCATGACTGAAAAGTGTTGAAGACTTTGCTGAAGTGACATTTCATGCTTTTACTTCAGCTCAAGCAGTGTCCTGTTAAGCAGAAACAAGCTGCACCTGCGTAAATGAAAAAATGTGTTATTTTTATTACTCACTGAAAAGCCTTCACTCTTTCACTCATAATTTATTTAAAAAAAAAAATTGGCATGCAAGTGACATATGTACCAGTGTTTAGAGTGAATCTAAGACCAGCACTCAGATTTAAGTAGACATCATGTAAAAGCATGAGAAAATCACTTTTAAAATCCTGCAGCTACCACATATGTTTCCCTGTCTGTGTGCACACAGCGTGGCTCAGGCTTCGCAGCTGATGCAGACTTCAACAGCTTTCCCTTTCCTTCAGAAAACCGCTGACTAGAAACTGAAATGGGCCAGGAAAAAGTTTTGCCTGGTAGATGAACACTCCATAGGAGACCTTGAACCCCGCCCTGGAGCTCTCAGTGGGGAAGGGGCTGCAGCATCCGCACGGGGCTGCAGGGACGTGCTGCTCTGCTGGGCTCTTTACAGGGACACAGCCTCGGTGAGGACACACTGAACAGTGAGGTGTTGTCTTAGGCGGGTGTTAAAGGTGAGCCTGAGAGTAAATGCCATGAACTGGACCAAGGACCAGCCCCTGACTGAAGTCGTGAGTGAGGGATCCAGTCCCATCTCTGCTGGGGGCCACAGAGCTGTGCAGGGGCTTTTTTGGCTGATGAGAAGCCAAAGGATTTTCCTGGGGGTTTCTTCCAGACAGACTATTTGCAAAGTTTTCCTATTGTCCAAGTCACAATAATGCCTGTAAGAGAGGCATGGATGTGGGTCATTGCTAGCCATGGCTGTTTTCAGGTTTTCCTGGATCTATCAGCTGGGGAGCTTCACCTCGGCCTCTTGCCGGAGCTTTCAGGGGCTTCTCCCCGTTGTGCACAGAGGCTGCGGTGCACCTGGCCAGTGCAACAGGAGGTGTGCCCTGGGCTGGGGTGGGCATAGGGAAAATGTATACAAAAATCGGGCTTTTTGTAGAGGACTGACTTCTCTGTTTCCCCAGAGGGACAAGGGAATGCACAAAACCTCTTTTGAACCTGATGCTTTTCTGAAGTCAGTTCCCAACCAGGAGGAATTCCTGTGGGAATTTTCTGTTGTGACACCGCTTAGTCTTATTGCAGTAAAATGCCTTGGCTTAGTTTCCTTTTAAATAGCATTTGTCTCCTTATCCATTTCCTTGTAACAGCAACTGTGGCTGTGTCAATGTTGCATCTGATAAAAACAATGAGGAGTTTGTTGAGATGCTTGTGACCATGTCAGGTGTAGCAAAACGCTTCCCTGAATTCAAACCATACGTTTAAATCTCCAGATAATATTCAACTCTGGTTTGCAAGCGTTATCAAGACACTTGTCTGACCTTATTGGAGATTATTTTGATGTCAATAAATAATAGCATTGATAAGTTGGGGTTTTTTTAAATTTTATTTTGGAATATCTATCCAGCTTTGGTCCAGAAGGATTAACTCTATAATTGCAGCCCTGTTCTGATGGAAGCTTGCAGGCAGCCCTGGCCTAATCCTGCAGTGGTTTTGCAAGCTGCTGTGTCTGTACAAAGTTTGTCAGACTTCAGAAACAGCCTAAAGCAGTCCAGTGGGACAATCCTGTACTATTGTTAACTTTAAGTGTAGAGAGAAATAGTTCTCCCCTTAGTTTAATATTTTAAAATGTCATTATTTTCTCTGCTTTGCAAAGACTAAAAAGCTTGCTGTTAGATGCGTAAAATACTCAGTCCTCATGTCCTGTTTCATTATCACAGTGAGTTCAAGCTCTCTCTCTTAACAGCCAGTGAGTCCAAAGAAAGCACAACATGTGCTTGGAGGTGATCCCTACAAAAATGCGTGGATGAGGATGGGAGCATTTACTGCTGAGTGGGGTGTGGAGACGATGTAGGTGATGGGTAGAGAAGCTTGCTGGGATCCAGGATGGACACAGGACCGCGTAGCAGCCCTTCCTGGGAACTGGTTTGCTGGATCTAGGAAAGGAGTTGAGAGGAGCATCTCTTGGGATTCCTGGGATTTGGAATGTGACAAGCAGCTCTTTCTTGGGTCGAGGAACCAGCAAGCATTTTGGGTGGAGACTGAGGAAACTGAGTCATGCCTTTGAGGGACTCTGTCTTTACGTTTTAAGAGCTTTGTAAATGCTACTCTGAGAGAAAGAGAAGTGGTGTTAAATCTGCTCTCAGCAGGATAACTAGAAAACCAAGGGGGAAAGCAAGACTGCTGTACCCTGCCATGGGGCGAGGGCTCCTTCATAGAAATGAATCAAGTTATAAGCTTGATTACCAAAGTTTATGTGGAAGATTATGTGACCAAAGTCAAACTTGCCCTCACTTTTTAAAGAACTTTCCCATTCTGAACATGCATTATGGTGGAATATAAAGTCAGTTATTCCAAACTGTATTTTAATGAATTGTTTTCTCTGAGGTACTGAACTTGCTGACAGTGCATGTGCTTTTGTGTTGAGTGAAGAGCTTTTTAGAGAAATGCTTACGTTTGAGGCAGAGACGAGCAGAAAATATTTATAACTCCTAACCTCCTTATGGTTCAAGATGCTTTCCTAGTTGTGTTGCCAAGTTCAGTAAATTACTACGCTTTAGAGAGCCACTTCTTTATAGTGTATGAAAACCCCATAACTTTACAGCTTTTGTTGAAAAGAAATCTTGAAAAAATATTTTAATCCAAGGCAAAAACACTGCACATTGTGCAAGTAGACCAGGACTGTTGTTATGTTTACTCTGCCCCGAGAGCATAGAGTTTAGTCTCCGAGACCTTGTCCAGTTGAAATAATTAAGACCTCTTCAGACCTCATGGCAATTTTGAACGATCAAAGTCACGCGAGACAAAACAAACCAGAAAATAGGTAAAATCTCTTGAACTTTTGATTAATTTGGAATGTAGAGACTGAATTTTGCCCTTGTTTGCTTAGGAAATCAGTTCCCTTTGGAGACCCATGGTTAAGCGAAGAATGGTTCTTCACATGCAATGTGTTAGAGGTATAAGAGCTGGAAGGCAGTCATGCCACTTGACTTTTCTCTCTGTTCCCAAGTTGTGTGTTCCAGTTGCCTTCTGGTGCTGAGGTAAGATTAGAAAGGTTATTCTGCAGGAAATTCTCCCCAAGAAAGCAGCCATGCTTGTGATGCTTCCAGCAGAGTTTGTTTTTTGGGTAAGACACACAGGTGATCTGATTGTTTTTAAAGCCCAAGATAAATTAGTTATCTGAGGACAAGGTGAAGGTGAAGGAAGGAATGCCATGAAGGAATGCTGTGACCTGAAAGAGAAAATATCTCAGGAATAGATGTCAATAAACTGATTAGTTTCTTTTATCTAATCACCCACCCTTAGTCCTTAAGGATCTACCATCCTCAAGCTGAGAGTTGTTCTGCCTCAAATACAAGTAAGAAGACCGGAAGAAACCACGTGGCACTGGCTTCCTAAACCCAGACTAATAGCATATTTTAGAGACAGTCACCTCATGTGACAATTAATATAGTCCTAGAGCTTTGCTAAGCGCTGAAGAGCTCTTTCTTTTATACGGCACCATTCTGTTACACATGTACTGTGTGCACCACCAACTGCATGATCATCTTCCCGTGATGTGGTGTTTTGCTGCTTTCACTAGTTTCATTGCTGTGAAGGATGAAGAGACAGCTGGAGAGACCACAAAAATTATACATGGTGTCTGTTTTGGCTGTTCAAGTTTTCCACACATTTGGTTTGTTCAAAAGATCAGAGACCAAAATGAAGGGAGGATATGCAGAAATGCAGAGCTCATAAAACTCCCCCCATCCCTTTAAGGCAACACACCGTTCTTGCTTTCTGTTGAAAAGGGACTAACAATAGGTGTTTTCTGTTTGGCACGTACACGGTGTCGGTTGCTAATGGACAGCTGTGAGTAGCTCTGAGTTAAATAATGAGAATATGATATTTAAGTTTTTACCCTGTTTGGGTGAGTTCTTCTTCCCCTAAGTATGAGGTCAAAAGGAATCAACTTTTGAGGATATGTAAATTCAGTGATTTTCAAGACTGGTCATGGAAAGACATGCCTTACTAAGTGTAATCAAGAAACTGCAGAAATGGCTCAGAAGATGGCTCTGTTGTGCAGTTTGGCAGACCCATGTGATGATATTGAAATGAGGAATTAATTTCTAGTACTTTAGGGGGAAAAAAAGGATGAAAAAGGCAAGATCTCAAAGAAGGGCAACAAAGTGTATGTTAACTTTACTAAGTGCTGTTAGGATGTGCAAAGTTAATGAACCCACTCGTGTAAATGAAGAACGGAACCAGAGCAGGCTCTGTGGAAAATTTTTCAAATGACTCCTGAAAATGTAATGGGATACAAGAAATCAAGTTGCTCAGATAGAATGATTTTGCAGCCATAAAGCACTAAGACAGTGGGGAACAGCAAAAATAAATTGTTCTTTGTCACTTGAGCTATAACAGCAAAGCAGAAATTCACAGTCAAAAAGTAAATTGGGTAGCAGGGAATCCCCAAACAAGACTTTGTTACAGCTTTATGCAAGAGAAGAAAAATATCAGGAAAACAGCTCAGTTGACATGATACAGTGGCATGAACAAAATAATGCCTCAGAGATAAGCAAATGGTATCCAGAATGGCAAAGAAAATTTTACATAGCTGGAGATTTCAGGTAACAGCACAGAGTAGTCATTAGATCTGCAGCAAGCAATTTGTACAGTAGCCTCATAAATTAAATGAAACCATATTCAAAGTACATAATGCACTGTAGCTTTGTTTCTGAACCTTCTGAAAGAAAACAGAGATGTTTTTGAAAGCCTGGGATGCTTCCAGATATCCTAAGCTTGGAAATAGAGAAAAAATGATTCAGTCTATAAAGTGTCTGTCTTGGAGAGTAAACCAAAGTCACTGCGTCTGTGGAATATAAAAAGAGATAATGGTGTTGCTAAAGTGGCAGTGCTAGAAAGTTCTGTATGTGCCCTCATAGCCATGGAGAAGACATTCTAGGTTCAGATAGGTCTGGGCAATTAAAATGAAGTGGTAGGGATAGCCGCAATGAAATACCTATGCTTGAATAAATGTTATCCAGCTTAGTTAAAAGAAAAAAAATTCTCTGTACTCAGTGCCAAATATTAGTGGGTAAAGAAAGCAGTTCCCAAATCACACTCTGTTCACCTGCAGAGAGATGAGTATTCTGTGTGGGATGAAACCTTCAGCGAGGAGATCCTGTTGCCACCCACGAGGCTTACAAACAGGAGGCGTATGTAACAGCACCAAGGGCGATGACATTCTGATGTACAGGTGCTGAGATGGTAGGATGGAAGCTGTGGCACATCATGCTCACAGCCTCGTCTGTCTGCTAGTAAAAGCCAGGGGAGTAAATCCAGAGTTGAAATAAAACGATGGAATTGTGAGTGACTGTAGCATCATGTGGGGAACAGTTCTGACCTCCTAAGAACGAAAACCTGACCTCTAAAAGGTAAAAGCAATACAGGAAAGCCTACTACTAAAGATATTAAATCAGTTCAGAGATTATTAGGGTTTATAAACTCAGACTGAATTTTTTTCTGATCGGTCTCAGATGTGCGCAAATTCCTGTGGCAACTGCTGGGCAGAGACGCATGCTAGGAGCGAGTCCCCTGATTCATGCGTCGCGCTTTACCCCACGCACCAAGGGGCTGATGACCACATACACTGGGGTTCCTGGTTTACCTTTTAGTTGACTCTGCAAATAGGAAGGCAACAGACATTTCTAAGTTGTGGGGTTGGTTTTTTTTGTTGTTGTTTTGGCTTTTTTGGTTGTTGTTTTGGTTTTTTTTGTTTGTTGTTGGGTTTTTTGTTTGTTTGTTTCAAATTAAGCCTGTGTTGTCCATGTGAGAGTATAAGAATTATTTTAAATGAGAAAGAATAGCGCTTCTGCAATTAACAGACAAGTTTTATGTGACAACATGGCAGATGTTGGATTCCTTCCCTCCCTCCTCCTCCTCCCTGCTGTCAGGGGGAGCAAAGCAGGGTGAGGGGATGGCGTGAGAGTTAGATCTGCCCTGTCCTGCTGATGGGAGCATTCATGTCCAGCTGAGGTGTCAGACCAGCCATAAGCACAAGTAAAACTGCTTCTTGGTTCTTGTAAGAATAACAGTGGTTTAGCTTAAAAAGAAAAAAAATAATGCTGTGAGTGGTGGCCTGTGGGCTGGAGGATTGGTAAAATGGTTCATTTGATCTTTTTTTAAATAGTTCTTCAGTGGGACCTCATGACTTTAGCAGGCGTTGAGCATTGAAGTATTCCCTTCTGCCCTTCTCCACCCGGCTATGTCAGAAAGTTTTGCTGTTCAGGGAGAGCATCCCCTAAGGGGAATGACTTGGGGGTGTCTTGATTCCTGGGGGGGGACAAGAGCTGCCCAGCTCCTGGTGACAGACTTGAGACGTTTTTTCCAAGAGCTGCCTACTTAACCAAATGTGTGTGTATATATATATATCTCTCTCTCTCTCGATATGTTTATTTTTATATGTTCTTAGTGTAGGACTCAAAAGCTGAATGTCAGACGGCGTTTTTACGAAGCAAGGGGAAGGAGGTTTTTGGAGGGCTTACTGGCTCCCAAGTCTCCCGTCTTCCCTCACTAGTGGCCCGGCCCCTTTCTTCTTGTTTTGTCTTGGGTTTTTTTTCACTTCACATGTCACAAAATCTGTTATAACTGCTTCATTAAGCTGCCGTGTGTCACAGTAGCGGCTGCACCAATTTAAATGGGCTGGTTTTGTCCACAAGGGCATGAAACTGGAGGACCAGGAGAACCAGCTCCGCAGCTGTGTTTTCCACGTGCTGAATGGGGGCTGATATAAACAAAATGCTTTTTCCTTCGGGGGTTTGGCAGCTCTCGCCCAACCTGTCAGAGAAATGCTTATGACTGTTTCTCTGCTCTCAAATGAGGCTGCTGAAAACTTACAGTCTCTCTGGGAATTTCAGCTTCTTTCCACAGAGCAGTAACACAATCTGGTTTTATGTTATGTTTAATTGCAGACAATTTAGAGTGTTAAGAAGTCTCTCCTGGCAGATGTAAAAAGAAGGGAAAAAACCCAAAACAAACCAAACCCACCCCACCTACTCCTTTTTCCTGTCCAACCTAAATACTTATTCCTTTGGCAATACCCACAACTTTTACATAACCTGACTGGTTTTTCTAAGAAGCTGCTCACGGCAGATATTTGCTACAACTTTATTCATAGGGTTTGTTTTTTTTTTTTTTTCCTTAGTTTACTAAACAAATCCTTTTAAAGTGATATTAATTCATCCTAAATTATTCATTAAAGAAGTTTGATTTTTGCTACAAACTTTTTTATTGGCTAGCAACCTGGTTTTCTGCAATGCTTTTCAGTCGAATTGCAGTTGCAACAAAAGTGACAGATAAATAAGTTAAAAAAACCCCGTAGATGAAGGAGAACAATACGAGGAGAGGAATTAATGCAACAACATCATATCAGAAGTGATTAAATGCACTAAAATGATCAAGGTTGACTTTTTTCCTGTTCTTCTTCCTCCTTTTTTTCAAG
Organism: Pterocles gutturalis; assembly: GCF_000699245.1. Classification (NCBI taxonomy): domain Eukaryota; kingdom Metazoa; phylum Chordata; class Aves; order Pterocliformes; family Pteroclidae; genus Pterocles; species Pterocles gutturalis. The sequence goes on along the minus strand of NW_010118393.1, from coordinate 248,791 downwards.
AAAAAATCAACTTTAACAGTGTTTTTGAATGAGATTTTGTTTCAGAAGGTGTTTACAGAAAGCAAATATCATAAAACTCACAGACATTCATGAGGATATTAATGCGTAGCAATGGTTGTCATGTGTCTTGTTTGTAAAATGTTTATTTTTAATGATAAATTGATAACTCTGGATACCGATAGTTTGGGTTTTTTTTTTAATGGGTGGAAGCAGCTTTCACAACCACAGAACTGGTCATCCAGGTGGGAAGCAGAAACATTTTCTCTGTGAAAATGGAGAATAAATATGTGATAATTACAGCTGATCCCAAATAAATTCTTGTGTGTTGTCACATTGAGGAAAATAATGTCAAAGTGACATTCTTTACTGAATAAATTGCTCACTGGGAATGTTTCTCCTGCCTGTTCAGCGAAACATACTTTTAATGAGTGCTTTGGCAGGAAATTTGCTTTGTGCTGCTGTCAAAGATATTAACTTTCATTGAACTTGATCAGAGTTATGATGCCAAAGAATCAGTGGAAGTAGCTTGCTCTTTGAATAACAGAACTTTCCAGGAAAGATGGATCCATTCTGAAATGGATATTATTTAGCAACTGGCTGAGTAATACAGCTTTGAGTCTTACATAATGACACATAATTTTTATTATATTGGGGGTGAGATTAGAATGTCAGAATGCCTATTTTGGGAAGCACTCAGGATAAAAAATGAGCTGGATAATGTAATGGTAAATTTAAACAAGGAGATATGCTTTACTTTTAGACTTTGCTGCTACACTTTACTCATGGAGGCAATTCTCTGTTTTGGAGAATTCTCCTCATTCTGCAGTAGGAGGACCATCAAATACAGTTGTTGGTAGTGCTTAAGCTTCAGATGCTCTTCTTCCTGCCCTAAACGGTCTTTGTTTCTTTAGTAGTTTGAACTCTGGAAAATTTAATATATTTTTGAAATATGTTTAAAATGTACTGTATCTTTTTTTTTTCTTTGGAGGCAATTCTCTGTTTTGGAGAATTCTCCTCATTCTGCAGTAGGAGGACCATCAAATACAGTTGTTGGTAGTGCTTAAGCTTCAGATGCTCTTCTTCCTGCCCTAAACGGTCTTTGTTTCTTTAGTAGTTTGAACTCTGGAAAATTTAATATATTTTTGAAATATGTTTAAAATGTACTGTATCTTTTTTTTTTTTTTCCCCTGAACTGTAGTAACTGACTAGTACCAAAGACAGCCTGAGGAGGGACTTCATTATGGCAATGAGCCAAAAAGTCATGACTCTCCTTTAACAAAACTTCCGACAGAGGTCTCAATTCAGAGAAGCATCCAGCCTTAGGATGTGGTTGCTCAGTAGTGAGGGCGATCCATGGCGATAGGGATCACTCAAATGAGGTAGCGTGCTCTACTGGGAAGCTTCAGTCCTTCTTCATTCTCCCAAGAGCATCTGCATGCTCTGGGAGCCGGGGTACTTGAGCTGGCACGTTGCAGCTACTTTCTCCTGCAGTCCTGAGGTCCTCCAGCAGTTATGTCATTCAGGTTGCCAAACCAGCTCTAGGGGTGTCTCTGTGCACTTGTTTGGGTGGTGAGAGCCTTGCCAACCTGCAGGGAGCTGGGCATCACCTTGGGAAAGGCTTTGTGTTTGGAGACTGATGGAGAGGACCCTCCATTGCTCCAAAACTTGTGAACACCACAAATGGTGTTTGACCTCATTCCTCAGCACAAATATGTATAGCAATTTGGGAAGAAGTTTGGTGTCTAAAGTCTCCAGTCACAGCCTGCTTCTCTTTCCCCTGTATGTTCTTTTGCCATGGTATCAGGCAGCCCCAGGCTCAGCTCAATATCACAGGGTGAGCATGTTGAACCGATTACTTGTTTTTGAAGGGTTCTGGTTCCCTGTCAGCATCTTCCCATCTCTCCTTGTGGTCACACGCTCTTGTTTGGTTTTTTGTTTGTTTGTTTGGGCTTGTTTTTGGTTTTTCTGTCTCAGACTTGGTACTCACTCAAGCTTCTTGAAATCACCAACCTGGTAGAAAAATAACCTGTCCAAAACCAATCATGCAGTTTTCTGCTTGGCTGCTGAGTTGAATTGATTCCCGGAGTCAGTAGTGCCACACGCATTGCAAAGGAGGGTGTGAAACTGGGGGGCTGGGAGCAGAGACAGGGAAAACAAAGGGCAACAGGCAGTTTTGTCAGCTCAGCTGTGCGTAAGGCTGCAACACTGCACCTCTTTCCCACTCCTTCCATTGCTTCCTACTGCCTCGTCCGGCTAATAATGTGTACCTGCATCTGTGCAGGCAGAAGAATTGTTTTAGCTTTTGTTTTCACTGTGTAAAGGAGGAAGAAAACTGAAAGTTAGATGCCTTCTTACTTGAATGCTGATATTTCTCTGTATTATCATAATAAAAGATGTTTTTTTTGCACCTTTGTACATTCCCTCATGGTAAGCGGCCACGCCACCAATTTTCATGGAGAAGTAAAATATCTCTGGTATGAAATAGGTTTGAATTAAATTATGGAACTGTTTGCATGAAATTTCATGGAAATCTGCTTTGAACCTTCGTTTGTACAAAATGTAACAGTGTTTACATAAGTAATATTCATTGAAATATTCTCTTCTCTAATTTTATTAGCATTATTATTTTGCAAGGTTGTTTGGTTTTTTTTTCCCAATTTCCCTGGTTCCACTAATCTCTAAGGAGTTATACCAAAGTCTCACCTATGGCAGATCAGACACAGAAGCTTTCCCAAAAATGATACTTATTGTTGAATATTGCCTAGTCCAGTAATATGAAAGAAGAAACATTTTGGGGTACCACCTGCAGGTGAGTATAGTCAAAAATGCAGAAGAGGGAATAGTTTTGCAAGCCCAGGAGAGGTTGAATAAAAAACAATTATGAAGAAGAAAGCAGTTTGGCACGTGAAGAACAGTGTAAAATACTGATAGTCAGGTTGAAGGTCAAGGAGAGGAAGAAGACACAAGTCTTGTGGATGCAGGAGGGTGGCAAGATTTTCAGCAGTTAGGTTTTCAGAATCTGACTCTATTGCGTGTAACTTCAAAGTTAGGAAAGCCATCGAGGTCTGGGAATGGAAGCTTGTTTTCCTTTCCTGCTCACTTTTGATGACATTTGCATGAAATAAGGAAAATAAAATACAACCCTTCAACATCCTCAGCGAGAACTGTGAACAGAAATTTGAGCACTTCCGAAATGTTTTTTCAGTATAAATGAAGTCTTGAAAAAGAATTTGGAGTCCTACACTGGTTCTGAAAATGGCCCACTTGATTTACAGTTCTATTCCTTATAAAACCATTGTAAACTCTGTAACAACATAAAAAGTAGTCATTTAGTTATTAAAATATTGAGTGTGTTTGGGCCTCTACAATTCAAAATCAATGATGAAGCTTCTAAGGCGCTAGCTGTAGTATGCTTATAGAAGAAATGTGAAATATTCTGGTTTGTTTAGAAAATGTAGTGAATTTATTGGAAGAAATGCCACAACACACAACTAGTGAGCTTATAAATATAGGGTTCTATCAACTATAATTATTGAAAAAAAACCCTTTTTGGTTGGAATTTCAAAAAACCAATTTTGTTATGAAAGGTAGTTTCGATCTAAGCTTTTGCACTGCACACAATAATGTAATTCCTGGCAATAAAATTCTGGTGTTCTCACAGTCAACAGTTAATTTTCGTGCACTGACGCATAGATACAGAGAAAGTATACATCAAAGTTTATATGTAAACACTCTT
>NW_010118393.1:244209-245038 GCF_000699245.1 Pterocles gutturalis | reverse complement strand
ATAAATGTTTATTAAAAGATATGCTTTGAGATATGCTCCTTATTTAAATCATATGGTATTTACTTTGTTCAGTTCTTAAGACAGTTTCATGTCTGCCTCCTAGAAATTACCAAGTAAGAAATTTAATGAGATAGGTTGTGAATGCAGGCTGTTGTCTTCTGTCTTTGCTCTTCCAAAATTGTATTTTGACTTTGAGACTCGCCTTCCTAATGTCAGCAACTACTAGTTTGTTGGCACCACTGTGGTACTTCTTAATATTTTTTAGCTTATTTTAAAATTAGAACTGACTCTTCCTGTGTTTTATCTGTTGGGCTATAACTTTTCCTGCTGGTACATCTTGGGTGTCTATAATACATAGACAGGTAAGTGAGACTGATTTTGGTGATGGAAGTTGCAATTAACGTTTCCTTTTTGTTGCTTTAGAAATGCCCTGTACTTGTATCAACTGTTCTTTGATTCACTGTGGATTTGTGTGTCAAAAATGGTATTAAAGGCGGCTGTAGCTGTCATCTTTATGTGTGGCGTGTGGACTGTTTAATTTATGCCATAAAAAAAAAAAAAAAGAAGCTTGCTAGAGCTTCACAAAGTAATCTAGGGGGAAAAAAAAACTACATATGACTTGGTCAAAAGCATCTCTTCTTGTCCAGGCAAAAGTTGTCTGAACTATTTGTAAAAAGAACAACAAGATTCAATTCTTAATTTAAAAGCAAATTCACTTTTGCAGATTGTGTAAATGAAAGATCCTACTAAGAAAAATATGACAAACATGGAAGTGTTTTTATTAAGGTCAGACCTTTGCAAAATGTTCTGCTTTTACACTACATGGCGG
>NW_010118393.1:204088-244197 GCF_000699245.1 Pterocles gutturalis | reverse complement strand
GGAGGGGGAGTAGAGAACAAAGGCAAAAGAGCAACAATATTTAAGGACAGTTAGTCTGTTGTTTCAGAACCTCAGTACTGATTCTGTCAATGCAGACAATTCCATAGTTTTTCTTAGAAGCTAGAAAAATATTCCTTTATACATTGTTAGGAAAGGAAGAGTTCATATAATTCTTGTAAATTAAGTGGTATGTACGTGATATGTAATCGCAGTGCTGAGAATATTTGACTAGAGACAGCCTTTTCCTATAAGTTGGAAGGAAGAATATGACGATAGACAAAGAACAAAGGAAAAATGAGACATGGGAGAAGGAGAGATTAAGGAAGAAAAAGAAAACAGTCTAGCTTATCAGTTTTTTTTTTCCACGAGGAATAATCTAAAAATGAATAAAATTCTATCTTGACGAGGAAATGTTTTTACATCATTCTAGCTCAGAGAGTACTCGACATTATTAGAAATTAATTTTTATATTATCTTTTGAAGGTCAAGTGAAACTATGCTTCTTGGATATAGAGTACGAGCCAGGCATGTTCTCTGTGCAATTAAAAGCAACATGCTCCACTAAAGAGAATGAAAACTGTTCAAATTAGCGTGGAAAGAAGAATCTATGTCGTCCTTTTATTACAGCAATATGTATTTCCAAGTGTAATGACATAAATCTCTTGTTTTATACTTCACTTAGTTCTGCAAAGATACATTGTATGACTCAAAGAAAAACAGATCAGAAAACGGGAACATGATTTTCAGGCTTTTTGTAATTTTAGGCAGAGGCTCATAATTTTTTCTTTACACATAATTATAAAGAGCAATGTAATAACATTAATAAACATGTAGTTTAGAAATATGCACTTTGTAAATGGGATCAATTATCTAAAAAAAATAGATTCTGATTCACACATCGTAATCTGTATTGAGTTTAATTTCTCTAAATGAATGTATGATTCCACTGGGGTTTGGGGTGGTTTTTTTTTTCCTCCCTTTGTCACTCTTTGCACACCTCCGTCCCCTCCATTTCTGGGTGTTTATTATGAAAATTACATGTTTTTGTAATTTAAAATCTTAGAGTCTTAATTACATCTGGGAGGTGAATTTAAGAGCCTCCTGTTTTTTTCAAAGGTGTTGGACTCATATGGTTCCCATAGAAAGGGGCTCAGCAGTGCTCAGCACTTCTGCAAATACATTACTGGAAATGTAGGCACTTTTATTTTAGATAGTTAAATATTGATTCAGAAGGCTCATGTTAAGCCTTTTCATTTGGGATAATGACAGGCTCCTTGATTTCTGTGTTGTGTGCTTTTATAGTTTAAATGGACCACTGATGGGACCAGGCTGTGCCAAGCGGCCCAGTGGCAGTGACTAGGGTGCTGCTGCCTGATATGGGAAGATGCTGGTTGGTAAAAATCCAAGTTGCCCTCCAACAACATCAGCCTTTCCTTTAGTACATGCCACCATTGTAGCATTTCAACTATTTTACTTCCAAAATATTAATATAAGCACATTTGGTGTTACACAGAAAAACGGTTAAATTATTGCAGCACATATGTAGGAAATGTTCCAGTTTGTGGAAAGGTTATTTGAAAAGAAATTAAATACACAAGTTATTTGTGTTGGGTTTTTTTTTTTTTCCAAAGTTAAAAATAGCTTTGAATCAGAACCTGCATGAGTAGAGGACATTTAAACTGGTTAGGTTCTAGTTGACATAACTGGACTTCACAGAGAGCTATTGAATTAAATGAGTCGGAGTTTACAAAGGCATAGAATAATATATCTAGTGGATCCTATTGTCCCGCCTCTCCTGCCTGTGTGCTCAGCACTGGGGCTGCACCCAGAGCCCTGCCTGTGCTCTCGGCGAGCCTCCCCGGATGGCAGCTTTGCCTGCGCCCTCCGGTTCCAGCTGCCGTCATGCAGGGTTTAAATGACGTGGATAATCTTCTGCTGACCTGCGGAATATTCGTGTGACTTGCGAAGGTGTAGTAAAGGGGCTGTACATCTTGTAAAGTCCAAAGTAGGATTTTGGTGTGATTTACATTGGTGCATAGACTTTGAGCAGAGGCTGATTTTTAACGTCTGTGCAAGAAATCTGGCTCTGTCATATGAAGAGAAATATTTCTATAACTCTTGGATCTTTCTCAGCTCAGTCTGTGAGATTTTTCTTCTGAAATGAGGATTTAAAAACTAATGCTACTATACTATTTGATACACGGTAGTCAGTAGTTGAGAATAATTTCCTCTTCTCATTAATTCATCACTTAAAAAACCCAAAACAAACAAAACCCCAAACAAAACAAAACCCCACCAAAATTAATCTGAAGTTTGTTATAAATGAAATTGGTAAGTGGAATAGTAGAACTGGGATGTACAGTTATTTTTAATAATACTCTAAAAACTCCAGTATTAGGATTGCATCAGAAGAAATTGTTAAAAAGGGTGGCTGTATCCTAAATATTTTTATTCTTGTTGATGTATTTTAATATAAATTAAATTGTAATTTATATTAATTTACATTACAATTTAATTGTCTGTTGCAACAGACAGTAATTTATATTACAGATTTTCTGATTGCTGATGTATTGGATTTATTTTTTGTTACTTAGTGTCCCTGTAAAAATTCCAAAAGATCTTATGGAACAAAATAAGAAGGGAGGTGTTGATTTTTAACTCTTTTATTGTTTACAGTTTTAGGGTTTTTCTTTTATCCGAGATCATACACTACTGTATAGGGAATCTGATTTCATGTTACTGCACACTAGTATTTTTGTCTTTTTCTTTTAAGGGGCATGGAAGTCATTCTGTGACTTAATTGTCAATCTTGATTTCAAAACCAACTTCAGACTAGAGCCAGAACACAGGCATTTGAAAGATATTTTGTAAACTTTGTGGCAAATTATGTAAAAATAACTCCTAGAGCTCCTCTTTGCAGTGGGGAGGACTGGCAGTTGTGTCTGCCATGACTATTGCAGTAAGTGGCCCTTCCAAGTGTCCAAGATGTGTCATAATGTCATTTGTGAAAAATCCCCCTCCAATATAAGGCCTAACTGGCAGATCTTTTGGGACAGGCCAAAGTGTGCCACTGATTTCAAGCATTTGTATGCTTGTGCCTCTTTCGCCAATTTTTTTTCCTTCATGCTTTATGTTAAATATTCCATCCTTTCTTAGAAATTTGAATTAAATTCTGGTATTGTATGAGCTCAGGCTCTGAACATCCTGTGGGAAGTCAAGAGAAAGTCTTGCTCAGTACTATGAAGATAGTTATGTCCCTGTGTTGCCTCATCTGTTTAAAATGGTTTCATTTATAATCAAAATCGTCGCACATCCCGTTTCCAATTTTCTCAGCTGTGATTTCATTTAGGGCTCAGTGCTAATAAAGGGTTAAGAGGCTAGAAAGGGACCCGAGATGTTCAGCGGGGCTGCTGATCCCAGAGGAGGGAAAATGGTCCTGGCACAATGAGTGTCTTCAAGATTCATTTTATCTAGCAGAAATTTCCCCTCTGCCAGCCCTGACGGTGGGGAGGTTTAGAAGGAGAGGGAAGGGGGACCGTATATAAGAAAGAGCCCTGTCTCCAAACTCCTGAGCAGCAGATTGCATGTTCTGGAAATACTTAGGTCATACCAATAAATAAAGACTAGCACATGGTCCAAGGAAACAATGTTTTTTGCCTATACAGTAAAAAAGAAAAAAAATCTGGTCTCAGCGTCGCAGCTGCAGTGGCACAGTGACTCATAGCCTGTGGAGTGGGGGATACTCCCTTTGTAAAATGGAGCGGAATGAACTGCTGTTCAGAGGCAAAATCTTCTCTAAGTCCCACAACTGAGCTTTGAACAGAGATGTTTTGACTTGTCAACAACAGCTTACTTCAGAAAAAGAAAGAAGGGGGGAGTGGGATAAAAAAAGCATACAAGTGAGATGTGAAAATAAAGTGGGTTTCTCCCCCCTGCCCACATCTTTAAGTAAGAAGTAACATTCCTGTTTTGGTGGTTTGATTCTCTTCCCCTTCACCCCTCCAGATTAACAAAAAAAAAAAAAAGAAAAAAATTTACTGTGATATGTATTTTAATGAAGTTCTCCCTTGGGGGGGTGCTCATGGAGGAATATTCTCATGCAAGCATGTACACTAACTATATGAGAAAAACGTTATTTTCTGTTAAAGATATTTTGTATAGACATCAAAATTATTAGAGTTTAACCTGAGACTTACAGGTAGATGTTTTGCTTTAAGACTTTAACACTTGAGAAAAAAGTTTAAATTAGAGTTGTCACTGTTTGCCAGCAGTAGCGTTGGTGCTTTGATGGTCTTGGACTATAAACAAAGTTTGTGGAGAAGAACCACGCAGCTTTTGGACTGATATGATTGTAAAAAATGATCTGCTGCTGAACACGCAAACCCTTCTTTAGGTCACTCTTTACTAGTGCTTTAAATCCTTGTTGCTTTATGCCTGCTTATTCTTTAAAGTGTAGCAGTTAGCTAATAATATCAATATATCATCCTCGGCTGCGTGCCAAGCTGCTGTGTATGGAGCCCGAGGAACGGAACAGGACAGCTGCTCCCCGGGGCGCGGGAGCTGGGGAACCCACGCACGGCACGGTCCGGAGCCGTGATTTCCATGGTACAGCAGTGTCTCTGGGGCGGTTTCACAGAACCAAGCTGCTCTGCCACTGTGCAGGCTGGGTAAAAGTAGATGGAATTGTGCACCTCTTTTTTTTTTTTTTTTTTTTGGTAATGATTTAAATACAAAACAAACTGAAAGCAGGCTAGTGTTCTGAGGCTCCACGTAACGGAGAGATGTAAAGATCTGAAGAGGATCCCTGTATGGCTCCAGATTTCCCTGGGGAGAGGAAATAGAAAGAGAGGTTTGCTGCAGAGAGGCTGTGGAGGGGACTGGCTCTGTACCTGAACTGCTTTTCCACTGTCGGGCTGTGGGAGGGTCTGCGAAGGCTAGAGACATGGATCTTGCTGTGACGGGCCGTTTGGCAGGCTGTATATTGTGATGCTGGCTGTGCTATGCAGTATACTGCAAATACATCCCTAAATGTTGCTGTAATGTCCTAATGTGCGTATGGCGTGGTGGCCTGCAAAGCTATGTCAGTCTGGGCATCCTCTAACCCCTGCTTTCTCAATGTGAAGCAGAGTAGCCAGTGTTTCCAATGTGTACTATTAGTTGTAGGTGCATGCACTTGAAGATGAGAACTGGGAGAAACCTTGCATTCTCTGGTCCCACTTGTGTTCATATGGAAATACAAAGCCCAGGTCTCAACGGGAGCCTTATTTATGTTGCATTTATGATTAAGTACCAATAAACAAATAAAACCAAAACAAAACCAACCCCACCTGTATTTGTAAAAAGAACTGTGTTCACCTAACCACTATCAAGTTACTTCTGTAATTTCTGTAATTACAGTGATAGCGGTCGGCCTCCGTTGCCATGCCCCTCTACTGGGCTTTTGTAGAAAGCCCCAGAACTCCCATATAGGAGTTATCGCTGCTGTGATCTGAAACACTTAATAGTAGCGTAGTAACGTCAGAGGAAAATGAGTGGTGGTACTTGGTGCTTTAAAGCAAAAGTCCTGGTACTAAAGTAGTCTGTGCCTGTGTATGAGGAAGTTCAAGTGGATAGCAAAATTGTCAGTGGTAAATGTGTGAGACTATTAAAAAAGGCATTTTGAAGTGCTTCCGTACAGTTTTGAAATGTTACCTTTCAAGAAATAATAGACCATATTAATTAATAACACCTTAATTTTAATTGCAATATGCAAGAGAGATTCTTTTAGTATTTAGTGCCATCTTCTACTCATTTGGAAAAAAACCCCATTTTTTAAGAAATCATTGTTAAAAAATGTCCCATGCTCATGGACATGTTTTTGTTTTACTCAGTGCCAAATGAAAGAGAGGAAAAATTTTGACAGATAAAGCACAAGTCATATGCATGTGTACAAAGTGATGTTGATAGCACCACTACCAGCTAAAGATAGGTTTTTATGGGTAAGACATATCTATATTCAATTAAAATATAGTCAGTAATGACACAGTCATGAAATTGCGTAGGCATACAAAACTTTTCTTACATGGGACATGTTTCTGTGCCTTTGCTGAAGATTCAAAGCTTTTTGTAGGTCCTGTTTTAGTAGGGTAATTTTTATTCAGATGATAGTAAAACATAAAGGATCTCTAAACTGCTGAAAAATGAGAACCAATGCTGTGTTATTTAGCAATTAAAACCAGCACAGAAGATAAAATAATTTGATGGAGAATGTGAAATGCATCTACATGAAACACAAAGATGTCATAAGTATTGTTCTGTTTAGATTTACATGGATGCACTTGTGATGAACTTCAAACTCTGCTGCTGCTTCTAAAGAAAAATGTTCCTCGGTCTGGAGCAGCGTTCGTTTTCTTACTTAGGATATGCTAATAACATTATTTCTGTATGTTTCTTTAAAGGTAGAATACATTTTTTTCAATTCAAAAATATTCAGGATGTGTTGGAAGTGTGTATGTATACACACATATATACATATATATACACTAAAAACCATAAAATTATATATTATCTAGTTTGAAATTCAGTTTTCAAAACTTAAAGACTGCACAAATCCGAGTTTAAGGACTGCACTGAATTTCCCACTGATATAATGGGTACAAATGCGGTGGGTGTCTGTCTGGTCCTGTGCAACATGAAGCCTGCGACCGGCTGGCACATGATTTTAGAATTTTGGTATCACAGGAGCCTATCCTTGTAGCGCTGGTGCTGCTACTATGGACATGCTTAAACTTTTTATAAGCTCACACACATAATAAAACAAAAAGTTACAAAACCAGATGCTATAAAACAACACAGAAAGAAGCCCTCTTGTTTTCAGTTTCTTAATACATATCTTGATAAAATATTTAGTAAGGTGAACTGTGTCACGGGCGAGTACTGTGCAGGCATCTTGTTTTAATTCTGGGCTGCACTCACTAGCTCTGCAGACTTGCATTTGATCTCGGAGCCAAGATAAAACCCACAATGAGAACCAAACAGTGCAAATAAACAGAAATGTCTGCTTTGGTAAAGGGTGTAAAACAGAAGAAGTATTCCACCATGTCCAACAGCATGTACCACCAGACGCTGTTACTCGCCTGGCCATTAGACAGCGTCCCCAGACAGGGATTGCTAATTGTGGAAGTGGAGGAGATGGAGCTGTTGAACTCCCGGGCAAGCTGATAGAGGCACCGTGCTGGTGCTGGGGAGGGACACGGCTGCCCAGGGCGCTGCAGACGCAGCTTGGCTCGTGCCTGTTTGAGTAGTTCCTGGGGTAGGTAAGGAAGAGCAGAACACTAATGGATTGTTGTTACCCTTTTCCAAGTGCCTTACCCATCTGGGTTTTTATATGAAACTTCTGTAAAAATGTTTTTCTTAATTAATAGTCCCCAAGAAGCTGGTCATTTTGAGCAGTTTAGGAGTGGCTTGGAACTTAGTGCCCTGGTCAGGACAGTCTGTTAGAGGATTATTTCCTCAATAAGATAAGGGGATGGGGAACGTTGCTTTTCTTAATAGCTTGTAACTTCTTTCATTTGGTAGAGCTAGATCTTGGACACTGCTAGATCATTTGTTCAGGATAATCTGAGGCTTCAGACTGGTTTCCATCATCTGAGGAAACATGAGAAATTGAGTTCTTTGTACCGTAACCTACCTCTGGTCTCCCTGTCTGAATGGGCGAGGGAACACATTTTAGAGTGCAGTTGTTTAAATATTTAGTGGTGACTTGACCACTTACTTTACCCAGAAATGAGCACAGCTGTTGTACACTCAGGAGTGTGTGTTTTCAAGTTGGTGCCTTAACAGGGTACTTGTACGGGGCTCATATGGTGTTAACAATTTTGGGTCCTGATGCTGCAAACACTTATGCGTTTCAGTAACTTTATTCTTGTGAACAGTCCGGTAGTACTCACATGAGTGTGATTACAGACATGAGTAAGTGTTCGTGAGATCGTGGCATTGGTTTTCAAAGGGACCGTAAACTCCACAGACCATTGCAAAATTATGTATACTGCAATGACCTGTGAAATTACCATGTATAGATGTAGCTATGTGAAGTAAACTACACGCTCCTAGTACCCTGTTCTATGAATGTTTAAATGAATGAGTAGCCTTACTCGTGCAAGTAAACCCAAGCAAACGTAATAAATGATAAGGGATGGCTTATAAGGGTAAAGGTGGTGATACATTTAAATGTTCACAGGGCTGTCCTGCAGGCTTCACTGTTAAAACGTGTTTTTGTTCCACGTGTTGAATCACAAATGCAGTGCTCTGGATTCAAATACCAGGAGAAGAATAAGTGAGTGAGTTTACAGAGTGACACAGACTCTACTAAAAATCTCTGAAGCTGCTGAAAAGACTTATACTGACTGCAGAGGAGGTGAATCAAGCCTCATCTAGAAATAATAGTAATTTTAATTTTGTTTTTAGATTTAAAAAAAGTACATATAGAAAATCTAAACATTAAACTATGTTACTGGACCAAAAAAGACATGATGACATTTATTATTCCTTGTCTCTTTTTGTTCACTGTCTTCTGTTGTATTTGGGTGAAATGCCCACAAATTTTATTTATAAGTGGTCATATGTTGTGTAGAGTAGATATTTTCATTAGAAATATTCAGCATTTCATGCTTCTGAGCTCTTAAAGATAAGGGAAATCAAGAAAAGGCAACATTTCTCTCTATGTGTTCTTTAGTACATAGGACAGTAATATAGAAGACAATAAAAGCAAGTGATCTTTTTCTTGTTAGGAATGGAAAAAAAATTCTTTAAACAGAGCAGTGCGGTAGATCTTGGTCATAGATAGCCTGAAGTAATGAAAAACCGTGATCATAGCTGCACAGAGATAAAAACCAAGACAGTTCTCTAATACAAGCAAAAGGGACAATTCCATAGAAGCAGCACATTTTTTTAACCACCTTTTAAAAAGCGTACTTGTTAGTTTGTGCCACTTATTAAAGTCCACAAAATGGATGATGTGATCTCTGTGTTTGGATGCAAACTAGTCTTTTGCTTCACAGAGCTACCTGAACTGAAAATATCCGTGTCTGAGAAGGGAGTGCTTCATCCTACTGTTTAAGAAAGTTGTGTTAAAATATTAAGTATTTAAATGTCACAGATGCTTTTTTGGGTTGTTATTGGAGAGTTACTTGGGGACTGGTATTATGCTTTGTGTTGCTATGGAAACTTTTTAATATGTGCAGTTTGGGAACAAGAAATTGGAAGTAATTTTTGCATTCCTAAATCCAGTTTCCTAGTAATAAGAGGACAACTGTGGATTATCAGACTGTTACCAAAGCTTTCCACAAGATCCTCAGGTTATTAATCTCCAGAAACAGGGAAGGAAAAATTATACTAATAAACTTCTGCAAAGAAATAGGAAGAAATTATATCTATTTTTTTTGTCATGTAGAGACTAATCAATTAAAAACCCAATATTTTCATACATTAGGAGGAAAATGGATGGCTGACCAAAGAGTGGGCTTTGCAGAAAAAGAAAACAAATTCTAAATTATTTTTTAAAAATGGTTAGATAATTATGACTAAAAAATCAGCAACTAAATCTTATATGAAACACTTTTTTAAAAAAAAAGTATTGAATGTATCTTCTTTATTCACTTGAAGTAATCTTGATATAAGAGTCAGTAAAGGCTTTTTACTGTGATGGAGACTCATTTAGAAGCCTGATGACAGGGTTCCTCTTTTCTTTATTAGTGGATGTTAATGCAGTGATGTACCTAGAAAGATTCAAAAATATGCTAAAACAGTTTTGAGAACAAAAACAATTGAGCTCGCCAATTTTTTTTTGTGAGATTAAAAGGTGAACCAAAACACCTAAGAGCAATAATACTTTTAATTTTTTTGCAAAATTATTTAAAAAGTTATGATCCCTTATATTTTTCAGAAGAAAGGGCTTTTAAAAGTGTTTAATCGATTCTTATGTATTAATGTTTTTATTGTTAGTTCCTAGTGATGAAATATGAATAATCAGGATTTGAATGAAAATATTATTTTTATTTTAATTTGAAAAATTGTCTCAATATTTGTTTTAGTAATGAAATTTTTGATTTAGTGTTTCTCTAATTTGATACTAATTTGCCAGATTTTTTTCCTGGTAAACTAATTTAATTTGACATAAAAACGTTGAATACTTTTGTATTTTATAGTGTTGCTGCTCTTCTCTTTCAAAAGAACAGCTTTCTTAAGAATGATAATTAGAATTTATAAAAAGTGACATCGGATATAAAGCACTGACAAATGTCACCTGCATTGGTACTGAAAATTTTCTGAGATTTGCTTCATTTGAATAAAATATTTTTGTTTCAAACTAGTTATTTCAGATGTTCTTTTGAAGTTTTTCTATTGTTAGTTTTAAATTTCATCTGGAGGCTTTATGCTTGAGGAGGCAGCTAATAATTTATAAAATTTATGTTCAGAGATATTATAGCACAAACATTTGAATTTAAATATTGATTAGATCTCTTGGCTTTCCTGTTTGTGAATTTGTCAATTAATTTCCACAGGGATATGAAAAATAGGTTTTAGACAGAGATAATCCACTATAATCCCAAAACAGAAATCAGAGGACAAAATGGTCACAGCAATAAATTATTCTTTTATATGTTCTTGTTACCTTGATTCCTCCAAAATTTTCCAAATCCCCTGCTTAAGGTCACAGGAAATATGAACCTCACCAAAACCTTAAAATAAAGAGGTTGATAATACATAAAACAAAAATAGTAGATTATTTTAAATGACATTATTTGATTATGATAATGACAGTTTATTCTTTGAATTTGCTAGTCATATTTATAGTAGTGGAATTTTTTACTGTATTTCCATTACTTGGACATTCTCAGTTTTTGTTGATTAGATAAAGATTTAAAATATTCCAGAAAGTTCAAAGTTGGCTCCAGTCATTTCACATCAATCTTTACAAAAACATGTGCTCTCATAGACCACTTCTGGGAATGAAGTTCTGTAGTCAGATTTTTAAGGTGGGGGAGACTGAACTTCATGAGCATGGTTTTGTGATTTCCCCCCAACCCAAACCCCGTACTTCACTTCGTCTAGAGTTAGAAATAAAAGATCATCTCTTTACACAGGATACACATCCTGTCTCCTCTACATGTATGATGACTGACGTGTTTGTAAAATAAATTATTTTGCACAAATTACCATCTGTTTAAGGCAGTCGATATCACACACGCATCATGCTCTAAAATTCCGAGATGATCGTAGAGATGCAAATGAGGTTTTTGGGGGAGAAGATGAAAGATTTAGGAACAGAAAGTTGGTATAGTAAATATGGGCACTTATACAGTCGCTTAAATATGCACATGAGCGATGATCGTGGGACTCGTGTCTAAAAGGATCGCAATATGATTTGTTGCTGGTTCTTAATATATTTGGTAGAGGGAATGTGTCATTTTTAATGTTGTGTAAGTGCTTTATGGAAGAATAACTTGATTTCCAGTGCATTTAAACTATCGTCCAGGAAATTTCATGTGTGAATTAGAGGCATAGATGACAAGTTGGAATTTATGTTCAGGAGCTTTACTGTGAGAAACGAGGCTGTAGTACAGCACATTTCACTGTGCACTTATTTAAGACACACAGTCATCACACAGGTCACAAAGTTTAGAAGTGATATTCTGCAAGCATTTTAACTTTGCCTACATGTACTTATTGAAATATGAGTAAAGCATGCACCAAACTGACTATGGCAGAGAATACTGAGTTAGGAAGCGTGTGAGTTGCAAGGATTCTGGCTGAAAAGAATATTCAAAATCAATACGATCTCGGCAGCGAGGTAAATTCAAGCCGAGCTGACCTCTCTGTGCAGCTAATGTACATGCTAAGAATTATTGCCGCTCACTCAAAGTTTTAATGCAAACTGGAAGTATTTGTTTTAGAGCAAACATGAAAAATGGAAGGACTTGCTTACTTATTTGATTAAATGCAAAAGTGAGACCGCACACAGGATTTTGTTGTGCTGTGGTAGAACTTATTTTACCAGTCACTTTCATAACCTTTAAACAGCCTTAAATAGTACATATGAAAAACACATTCATAACAGATTCCCCATAGGGAATTTTCTTTGGTTTAAGAAAATTTTATTAAAGATTGGCATTGCAAATAACATTTTTCATAACTATATGTAGACCTGTTAAAATTTTTATTAAAACTGGAGTTCGGCCTGTTCTTTTTCATCATTCTATCAGATATTAAACTCCAGCAGCAGCTGTAGGAAATGGAGAAAGGGATTTTCAAAGGGATTTGAGTCTCCCTGTCTCTGTGCCTTTAGTGATCATATTATCATAACTATCACATATAACAAAGCTCTAAATCTGTAATTCAGATAAAGTAGTCAGGACTTTGAAATACAAAAATCCAAACATATGCTGTAACATTTTTTTTGCAATGCTGGTTCTTTTAACATGGATTTTGTAAACTTGGAGAGGTATCCAATAGATTTTGTATACTAACACACACTAAACGACACTGTTACTTAAAATGTTTGATGGAGATTTAATTAAAGGTATGGTCTATTATACCTACAGTAGTTCCACTCAGAGTATAGCAGACAGTGTTCTACAAAATGATGATCAAACCACTAAAGGTTAATAAGAAATGATGTTAGAAGCTTTTTTTTTTTTTTTTTTCTGACTGAATTATGTAAGCTAAACTGCTGTGGAGGCAATGCCCATCGTCTCAACAGCGTGTGAGTCCTGTTGCACGAGGGGACAGCTCAGCATAATGCTGTGTTGAAATGGTAAGTGTGAACATGTTTCTCTGATGAACTTAAAAAGCTAAAGATGCGATGTAATAAAAGTTAAGGAGGCTGACTTTTAAAGTAAAAGCAGTGTAGCATACAAGAAATGGTTTCCAAAGTATTTTAAGTACTTCTCTAAGCTTATTTACATTGAGAAGATGGTTTTAGTGTTAAGTGCCTAGGGAAAACAGTAGTTGTACTGTGAAAAGTTAGGAAAACTCTCAATCTCAATATCAAACCGGCTTGTAAATGAGCAGTCGCATATATATTTATTGTAACACTGCCTTCTGCTGGTCACACCTCATTTATGATGTAAGTGAAAGTGCTGGATAATAATGGGATGTTGTGTTTATCTGAAATTATTCTCAATGTGAGCTGTTTGGTGCCTAGGAAATATTCATATGGAGATAGTGGACATCTATCAAAGAAGAATACATCAACGATACACACATTGCATCTATGCTATATGCTTACAGCAAAAATATAATGGAATGATATTTGATATTTTCTTGATATCAGCTGAGAGAAAATTTTTCATGTATAGCATACGTGAGAGTTATCAAATCCTTTCACTTTGTTGTTAAATTGATTCCTACTGTTGATATTTCTGTAGAATTAGAATTTCTGCTTGTTTCTGGTTTTTCAGTTGGAGGGCTTTGGATGTCAGAGTACATATACCAAGCAAGGTATCTGCAGAAAAACTTCTGTTTCATAACAAATGTCTAAACGTAATGGAGGCTAGGAGGCTGTTAGATCTATGTGTTTATGTATACATTTAAGCAAGTGTTTGCATAAGCTGCACTTTTTGTTAGTAAGTACTTTATTATTCCTCAGTTGGTCACTCCAAATACACACATATATTATGATAATCACTCCTTAGAGGAAAAATAGAGGATTTTAAACATGGTTTCTGTTTTACTTTCTAGCATGTAAAACACATATTTTCCTTTAAAAATACTGCTGTAACAAGCATTTCCTGTTTCTTTAAGCATGCATAAATGGTAAAAAGTATAATGTGAATTTATAGATATTTGACTGTATGTCTGTCAAAATTAAAGAAAATACTTATCACTGTATATTAGCTTCATCATAGGTTTAAGAGGTATGAAATGATACTATATTTCAATCTGATACAAAAACCTGAAATTAAAAATCAAATATTTGGTAGGAGTGATCTCCAGTTGTAGAGAATATAATGGTTAAACCACACATTTACTCAGTGAAAACATTGGCATGCATGTCTGGCTGCCTGCAGCAAAATTAATGACTGGATTGTGCAGTGTGGGAAAATTTTTATTTTACTTTGGTTTTCCTCAAGAAGTGAAATCCTGCTTTAGTTGCCTGAGGCTACATTTTTAAGCACCTTTATTACAGCACAGATAAAAACCCAGCTATCTGACAAAATGCATTGTTTTATTACAAAGGATTACTTCAAAAAGCACAATTCTGTGCATTCTGGGGATAATTGAAACACCAAGAATCCCTATTGTATGGCAAATAAAAAGTAATTATCCATAATGCGTACTAGAATTGCATTTTAATGGACAAGATCCATCAGAAAACATGCAGATCGAGAAATTTCCCTTTTTAAGTTCCTTCCCAGAATTTGGGGCCTCGCCCGACAGCCCGAGGAGGGTTGTACGCTGACTCCATGGGATCTCTGTCTGAGCGCTGACTGCGGGTTGCAGCCCTGCAGTCCTCAGAGGATCGCTGGGGTCCCATCTGACTCTTGTAGTCTATGAACCTTAAGGTTTTAATAATCAAAGACCAGCCTAACCCCATGTGTGCGTGTTTTAAAATTCCAAATCTCATCTTAGATGTAACAGTAATTAAAAAGCCACTTGCAAAATGATAATAGAATCAGCCTAGGAAGAGCAGATATAACAACATGCATAATAAAATACTCCGTGGCAGTGTTAGGGCTGTGCCAGTAAAGGCTAGGTGCTGTTAAAAATGCAAAAGGACGTAGAAAAAATATCAGTAAGGTTTTAGTCTTTAGTGGCAGAAAAAAAAGGTTTAACAGCTACACAACTGACCAGGAGCCATTCTGTACTAAAGGAGCTGCCATTACCTTTTCATGGATAGCGCTTACACTGGATTATTCTTCCAGATTTACAAATCTTCAAGGAAATTCCTCATTCCATTATTTTTTTGTCTCTCTTTTATTTACAAGCATCTGTATGTGCTATTGGTTCGCTTACATGTATGTGAGCTCAGCTGTGTGTGTACGCGCAACATGCTCTGGGATTTTCATTCTTGCGTGAGTTTGCATTCAGGGTGGTCACTACAGCACATAAACATGTTTAAACCTGAGTCTTAAAATATGTGTAGCCAGAGAAATAATACATGACAGCGGGCAGCATAATTCCCTCTCATTTCCCTGTGTTCGAGATGGCTGCATAATTCATGAATGGCAGAACAAAGTCAAGCCAGGAGTGAGTTGCACGTGGACATCCCTAGTGAATGTGCTATCACCTACTGCCCAGCAGGTTATACTTAAATCGTAGCTATTTTATGTGGGCATTCTCTTCTCCCACTCTATTTTTAGTTGACAAAGTGATTTTCCAATAATATGTTTATAAAAGTGTTTTTGCATTGTCCAGGAGAAACTGTGCTGGGATTCCTCGCTCTCCCTCAAACGCCTTTGTATAAGGCAGCCGGGTGTATTTGGCACTCTGCTTTGGGCTTTTCAGGAGTATCTTTATGTGCATCTGTATTTTGACTTCATATTTGTGTCTCTTGGCTCATCTTGCCGGGATTTAACTGTGTTTATGCTTACATGTGGCTCTTAATTTCAGTCTTCTGGTTGGGGTGGGTTTTTTGGTTTGTTTTTCGTAGCTACCATATGTGTTATTGTGCAACCTGTAACGAGCTTTTTAGAAGTTCAACTATTGTATATAGAAGGGCAGAAAACCAGCAAGTGATTGTTCCTTGTACAGTAGCAGTCTTCTGGAGAATAACTGGGTTCCAAATGTGTAGATGGTCTTGAGTGTGATCAGCTATGTAGTGAAACATTATTTCAAAGGTCTAGGTGTAGAAACAAAGAAATCAGTCTGGGTTTTTATTAAATATGTATATGGTACTTCAAACAAAGATGATAAAATGTAAGCATATCAGCAATGCCATTTTAGTTTCATCAACATATAAACATAAAAGCAATTTTCTGAAAGAGTAATTGTAAAATGTTAAGTAAAATTTTTTTCATCTTAATTTTATTGAATTAACTTATTTACTAAATTAAATATTTTGTTGTATATAATATAAAGGTGTTGTTATGTGGATAAAATTCTTCCATTTGTAATACGAGTTGCAGATTATATATCAAAACATATGGATTACGATGATTAAATATGTATAAAATCAGCATAATCCATTCATATGTTTGTAAGGGCCCAGAGTCCTCCAGAGAGAGTCACAAATCCACTTGATGTTCTTGAGTGCTGGATTTTTTGCCTCCCTGATTTTATCTGAAATATCTGTAAAAATTCAAAAGTCAAAGGGATCCCTGTTGGTTACAGCTAAGTAGTCTTAAACATATATCTTTACCCTATCTAAACTTGGTGGAGTCCTGCACTTCCATGTGTGGGGAGTTTTCTTTTTTTGTTGTTGATTTTTTGTTTGTTTGGTTGGTTTTTTTTTTGAGAATTATCTATTTCCATTTCAGGAAGCAGCACCTAGCTTTGAGGCTTGACGTGAACGGGTCATTTCTAAATAAAATCCGTCTCTCTTAGGGAGGTCCTTCCTCGTGTGTGTATACACAATGCGAAGAGGATCCGCATATTCTGGGAGATGTCTGTGTGCTGTCTCATCATGTTTTAAGTAAAACAGCTTCTTTCCAGTCCTATTTTGTCCAGATTTTGAGAAAGCTGTAATGCGAGCATATGGGGGATATAATTTAGCCAATCACATGAAGTCCTAATTTGATTTATTTGCGTATTTTTATTAGTCTGTTTTGCTATTATAAGTTTGAATTAATAATCCTAAAATAAGAGTTATGCGCTCTCAGGGGGGAAAAAAAAAGGTGAGTGTCTAGGAATGTATTTCACATGTACTTCTGTGTGATAACGTATGTAATGTAGGGAGAGCGATCCCCCGTTGTGCCTAGGTGTTACTCTTGCCCTTTTTGCACCAGTTTTAAACCTATATGATGCTTTTGATTATCGCATGTGTTCTGCCCATCTCTGCTAGCTCCAGCAGGAGCTGAGTGAGCTACAGAATAAATATCCTACTGTGTGATTACTGTATTCGGTAAGAAATGTTTTTTTAATCTCACTAAAAGCATAAAACATTTCCAACATATTTCATCCGCATCGGTAAGAATCAAACAAGTTGATTCTTTTCTTAACTAAGTGGAGCAGAATAATTGCAATTTTTCAAGATAGCCATTATTGTAAATCCTGTAAGCAATATTATTGTGATCATTTTGGGGGCATCAGACGGGTATTTAACAGTTTGGTTCAGGTTGCCTAGGACAACAAAAATGCCGCTATGCTGCATCTCAAAGCTTCTGGGATGAAATGAGTTGTGACATACCAGTGAAGATTAAATTTGTAACAGATAGAACACCTTTGAAGTACTAGCTTATGATTTCACAGTAGCATTAGGAGTCTTACTGCAGTATTTAAGCAGTTAGAAAGAATGCTGGTTATTAGTGGTTGAATTTTGTAAAATAGGATTTTATTGTCTTTTAAATAGCCATGACAACAGTTTGTATTATACAAGCACAACATTTTTATTGCCATGCATTACTGTTGGAGAAGTGCTTTTTCACACTCCCATGTACAAAACTGAGGTGCTTAACCAGGTGAATGCATTTTACTTGTTCAATATCATCTCGCTGAATTTTAAATACTAGAGCATTCTTCTTTTTAATATTTTTTTTTCCTTCTCGTCTCCTCTCTTTTTTTGGTCAGTGGCTTAGAAAGGGAAAAGAACAGAAACATTCAGTGTTTGTCTCAGATAACACTGGAATATCAGATGTCTGAAAATGTTCTGGGCCTGCACATTTTTACATATGGTAAATTACTTTTTAAAAATAATAGCATAATTTCAGATGCCAAATATGCCTTTATCGTACGGCTTTATGACATGACATTACCAGTACATAAAGCTACTATGCTTTGTGTCTGAATCGGACCGCATCAAAATTTCCTGCCATATCATGTAACAGAAATAGAGACTTGTTCCTAAAAATAATGTCTAGAAATCTTCAAGTATTCATTAAACTGTTTGGGGGGAAGCAGGCGTGAGCCTCTTTCACTGCAGTAATCTCTTAAGGATCACTGGACTCCATATTACAATTTCCAGTGTTACTAATTTGCGAAAGTTAGTTTAAAATATTAATCTCTGCATTGACAGGATCTTTTAATGACTCTTTAGACTTCAATGGGTTAATTTTCAATGAGGGTCGGGTTTTATATGTTTATATTTTCTTAGCCTTGGTCAGGAGAAGTGGCTTTGCTTGCCCTTGTGCTGTGCCAAAGTGATAGGGTTTCATTCGTTTGAAAACCTAGCACATCCCCAGAGGTTACCTTGGTGTAGATTTCTTTCTTTCTGTATTAAATCGCTCATTGTCGCAAAGTGACTAGTGCTGCCGGGCTTTGAAAAGAACTTCTAAGAGGTTAAAAAAAAGCTTCTGTATAGAAGGATTTTTCAGTTCTGCAGACAGAATACAGTTTGCAGCTGTTTAACTTGCGACAGTGATATGGATCTGGTTGTATACAGTATACTAGGAGCCATGGATGCAGCTGGAATAGAGGTTATAAATTTTAAAAGCAATGCAGATTTTGGCCATTAATTGGCTGCTAATAAAAGCAAACTCAGTGGGTTCTAACTGTGGGAGCCTGTAGCTCTGTATCTGATATCAGGAATTCATACACATTACACAGTTTTAGTGATTCAGACCACGACTAATTGAAATATGAGGCATACTGATCAAATTTAGCATTACCAGCATGCACTCTGGTTTGGGACTGTATGGCGACAAGGTAGCATTTATTACTTATTCTCCATAACACTGCCTGATTGAAATATCTAGCTATGTTGTCAGCAGAGGCCCAGCTGGGCTTTAGTACAGCTAATTAAGTCATTAAAAGAGAGGTCAAGCAATCTAACTCTTGCATACTAAACTACATAAAAGTCTTTATTATATTTTTTAATAAGCCAAGATTTGAATTTTTAAAGAAGTTTGTTTTAATAATAAATGCTTTTGCTGGCTGCTTTGTCTGGGGCTTGATTAAAATAGGCGTTTGCTAACAACAGAGTGAAAACTTCTTGAGGCTTAGTTTAATAAAAAATATCAACAAATCAAAACCGTGTGCATTCTTTTTTTAAGTGGCTAAAAACTAAGCGTAGCGCAGGATGATAATAGAAACATGGCTGTCCCTGTGCAGGCAGATAGAAGAACTTGATTCTCAACTGCAGAAGGTACCAAAGCACGATCTGAGTAGAAATCACTGGTGTTTCTTACTGGGGTATCTGTTCATTGGCACGTACTGGGGAGAGACACATCTAGAGGGAGAGGTTTCCTGCTAAGTACGCAATAGTGTTGGGGGACTGTTGCTGCTTATTTTGTGAATTCAAATGGGAGAGAGACTTGGACGAAGTGACAGAGCAACCATTTTTTCCTGGATTTACTGGCTCTTATTCTAAGAGGCTGTGAATTGCCTGAATTTGGAAGAGTAAAGCACGGAAAGCCTAACTCAGTACTTGTGTTTGATCTGGTGTTGGCTGGTGGAGAACACACTGTGCCGTGATCTTGTCAGACCCTGTGTGGTGGAACAAACTCTTGGCTTGCATCAAGAACCTTGCATCTTTGTATCAGTATAAAACTGAAGCATGAGGACCCCAAATATAAAGATGATAAAAATATTTCAGAGCTGCAAATGGCAGCCTTGATGATTGCCAGTCATTCAGTGCAAGGCCTGGGGGGCACTCAGACATTTCTTTTGTATATTTGGGGTACTTTGGTTCAGAAATATGAAATGTTGGTCTCCCACATCCTTTTTTCTGTATATTACATAACAGTAACTGGGAAGAGACATAGGTAAGGTATAAATCCAAGACAAATATCTGAGCTAGAATACTGGGAACTGGGGAACATTTGGTTGTTTTTTTTTTGTTTTTTTTTTCCTAACCGGAAAATTTATCAGCAATGAATTTAAATGAACTATTTGGTAATTAACAAATAGTAGGACTTGGCAAAATGAATGTAATATCGGTTTATACATCATCTTTGTACAGCCAAAAGAAGCAAGTCTTAAAACCCAAAATCCCTGATGTAAATCAAGTGATTCCTTTGAGGTCAATCATTGCTGCTATGAAGTGGGAAAGTGCGACTCAGCGAGGTGTATATTTCTAGTGGTAGCACATAATAGTATTGACAGGCTGCGTGTTTCCATTCTTGTAGCAAATGGATCTTACTCCTCTTCTGTTTCTTTTTTTGGCCCAACCTTGGAAATTTGTTACTTAAATCTCTGAGAAAACGATACAAATTTCAGTGTCTGGATTAGAAATGTGGTACTTGCTTTAAATAAAAAGCATGCCAAAAAAATGTGGTTAGGGATTTGGAGTATAGGTACAAGGAAGCAAAGGAATCGAAGGGAAGTTAATAAATGATCCCAGTGGTGAGTTGTATAATATTTTTCCCTTATTAAAGTTATGAAGTATTTTTAGGGAAAAGTACCTTTATGGGATAAGAAGCAGGTTACAACCAAGTAAAAGATTTTGTTAGGCATACCTTAAAAATCTGACACAAACCAACCTGGTCTGCTCTTACTTATGTGACAACAGTTGGTTTGCTGTTATCTGCTCCTGAATAGGTTGTTTTTCCTACTACTGTTGTGGCCATGAACGTGGTATATTGCACCTCACTTAACTTACCAGGAGGTGCAACAGTATGAGCAACAGAAGATAACTTGAGAGCGGTTTTCTGAACATCAGAAGACGCAGTATAAGTAGCGCTTATATGGCCATTGAAGGTTGCTTCCTACCAGGACTACTAGAATACTTTATGTTCTCCAGCAGTCTTCTGGAAGGATTTTACAAACTATCAACTATTAATTATTATGCTCATTGCAGCTCAATGGATCTTCAAATATGCTGGATTTTTAAAGTCTTTTTGCATGACAATGGTGAGACAGAAATTTTCAGAATAACAAAGGTCACCTACTTAAAAAGCTTTCCTGAATTTGACAGCTTTTGTGAATAGATGCATGTTCACTCCAATGGGGCACATGATAGTTTTTCAAGAACTGTGTTCTTTTTCATTTCTCTTCTTCCTTAGACAAAAGCTAAGATACAGATGCAAAAATCCAAATATAAATATGTAAAGAGCTATACATATTAAATATGAACTCAAAACGAATGGCTTTTAGATCTATGGCCTTTCCCCATCTTAAAATTAGTAAATTATTGGCATAAGCACACATTTGATTTTTTACAGTTGGGGTCTTGAGAGCAGTTACATTGTGACTACTAGTATAAAAGAATATTGTTCAGATCATTGAAGAGACAGAACTAGTAATAAACAACCTCAATTAGAGACTGTAATGATGGCAGTGATGATGTGGGTCTGACTCCTCAGCATAACAGACTGGACCAGTAGCAGTAGGTAAGAATGGCTACTTAATCATTCATAGTATGTAATCATATTTCATGTTCTTCTAAATTCAGAACAAAGCTGTACACTGGATGAATTCTGCATACTGCTGAAATAAATGACAAAACCCCTGTAAATGTCAACAGGGTTGGGATTTAATCTCAATTATTAGATTAATTATTATATTAATACAGTTGTTTCCATTATAAAGATAATTTCAGCAGCATATTTTTATTTTCTCTGAAATTTGTGTGATATCTGGAGATACTGTTTCATCAATGAGGGTTATTTAATTTTTCTTATAAAGAGTTTTCAAAGTAATTTTTATGGGGTTTTTTTTTGCCACTAAGAAAGAAAATTATTTGACCTTTTTTAAAGTAGCACTAGGCTAGTAGACTTAGGCTAGCTGGGAATGTGCCTGAGGTCTTTGTAGTATGGGTGTGTGTCTGTGTCCATCTGCCTATGAGACCAAGAAGAGCTCGGAGGTAGTTTTGTGGTTCCAGCAGAGGCAGGGCTTCATATAATACAGATGCAAATGGAGCAGGGTAATACCTTGTTGGCAGCAGATGATGTGCAGTGGTATGCTTCTGTAGGACAGCTAGTTGAATAGAGAGGAGTTATATCTACCTCTTCTTTTTTTCCCCCTCAAAAATATCATAGAAATTCTATAACAGAAGTATGGTAGGGTCACAGTCTGAATCACTTCAGTACTGCCATAACAATTATACTCAGCAACCTTAACTTGCTCCTTCATGTGTGTAATACAGTTTTTAAACACATTATAACATTCTTATTTTCCAAAATGCTTTCCATTTCCTCACTGAGACATGGTAAGTGCCGAGTTTTTACAACCTTAATGTCTCTTGTTCAGGACTGTAGATACAGTTTTGGGTTTAGTCACACATTTTGTATTTTCTTGGCCTAAAAATGTATTATTTGCAGTAATGTATCTTTCTCTTCTTGTTTTGTTTTGTTATACCTTAGTTCTCATGTGTAACTATCAGTGGAGATACAGGATAAGAGAATAAAAAATAACTTCATCAGTAAACCATAGTAGTTTTCACACTTGAAGCTCATCATCTGGTTTTTTTGGGTACCAAGAAGAAGCTCAGCAGCGGAGAACTAACAGCTCCAGGCACAGATCTCATGGTCTCTCTCAGGAGTGTTGGTTCAACAGTGATGAAAAAATGCAGCATTTCTAACAAGTTGCAGGAATTCTGTCTTTTTTTTCCTTTAGTTAGTTCAGTTCATCCAGGACTGGATGGAAAGATGGTAACCTCTACATCCCAATCTTTTGTCCATTGCTCAGTTGTCACCAGACAGCCTAATGAGTTTCTCTTGGTAATTCTGATCGTGAGTGACAGCTCAAATCAAACCAGACCATCCTGTAAAGGAGACTTTCCTAAGCCATATCCACTTCTTCCAGTTGAGACTGAAGAAAACCAAACGAGTTGTTTTTCTCCAAGCTGTTGCACGCCACGTGAAGTGGCCACCATTTATTTTGATTGATGACGGTTTTCCCTTACAGTCTTCACCCATCCACGCTGTCTGTTGCTGCAGTTTCCTTTCAGTGTCAGTTATTGCTCTTCATTTCACTTTGATCTCTTTGACGTGCAGGAACTCTTCCTGCCCCTGCTGAGTGCCCACTTTCCCTGCTCTCTCTGAATAGCACCAGGTTCTTGCTGGAGTAGGTGTTTCCTCCTCGGGGAGGAGGACTTCTATGTGCAATAATATTTAATTATGGATTTGTAACAGCATTGAAAAATCTCCTTCCTGCTTATTATCTTCCTGAACCTTTAAACTTTCCTTACTACTCAGGACATGTCAACTCCACGTGAAATGTGACAATTCCTTACTGTTGTTTAACAGTATCTGTCTTTAAACAGTAAACTGTGTTACACTCCTTTTGTGTTTTGCATATCTGTCACTGCTGGGAGTGTTTTGGTAGTTTTTGACCTCATGTTTATGATCTTCCATTCTTCTCTTGACTTCATACCCCCCCAAAAAAATCTTTGAGTGGATTTGGAGAGTTAGGTAAGATCTAGTTTTGGTTTTGTTTGACCAAAAAAAAAAAAAAAAAAGAAATTAAAAAAGTGTTTATTATTAACTCCAGTGCTGCTAGCCAGTCAGCTTTCAGGGCAATGACTGTAGAACGGGAAGGTGATGCTAAGCAAATCTTCTGTAAATTTAAAAGCCTGAGCCAGGATTTTGCGTGGCAGGTGACCTGTGGCAGGATGCACTCCTACATAGAGCCTGTGCCAAATTCTGCCATGCCCTTTGCCCGGTCTCTGGAGAAGTACGCATGGTACAGCTAGAGCAAAACTATTCCTCCTCCCTCCCCTGCCCTTAAAATACTTTGAGTTCCTGTTCGATAAGGCCAGTGGAAAAGACCATGAGAATTGGGAAAGAAGTTGCGTTTTTGGTGAAAGTATATTCTGCTTCGTGTTTCCTTTTGGCCATAACTTTCCTGGGTTGAGCTGCCAGCCAAATTTATTCCCTTTGCCTTAAAACTGAAACCCACTAGAAATTGTATTCCTGAGCACTGAAGATCTACACAGGCAATTTCCTCCCTGGGCTAAAGTACCCGGGTAAACATTGTAAATTTTCCCAGTCTCCCTCCCACCACCATTTCTTATACGAAAGTGCGGGCTCTTTTCTCCCATCTCCTTCCACTCTGTCCTTGCCTGAGCTGTTGCTCACAACCACAAGACTTACCCTGCCAGGCTGGCACGAGGGACAGGCTGACAGTCCTCCTCTGTGCACGAGGGACAGACTGACAGCCCTCCTCTGTGGACTTTGCGTTCCCAAGGAGCCCCCAGGGATCCCACGCTGACCATCATCCCTTCTCCCTTGCAAAGAATGGGAGAGGATTTGGGTGTCTGCCTTAATAACCGAAAGTTACTGTTCAAAGAATACAGAGAAAGAGTGAGAACCTCTCCTTCCTGGGCTTCAGCCTCCTAGAAGGAAAGTCCAGACCATAGTTATCCAAATGGAGTTTTAAATTACTGAAGAGGAAAGTTTGGTGAGGAGCTTGTGAGTAATGATGCTAAATATAATAGCAGATTTCAGGGAAGCTCTGAAGAGATTTTAATCTAGGTGTTACAAGCGCTAATACTCAGAAAGACCTGTCTTTGTGTAGTATTCGATACGTGTCAAACTCTGCCTGTCATTTTGAAGTTATTTGTTTGTTAGAAACAGAGATAACACTGGAAAACCATTCTTCTTTTTCCTTCTAGCAGCATGCGATTCCAGGGAGTTTCATAAGGACGTTGTGATTAAGTTGATGCTAAGATACAGTGTAATTAAAAAATCCTGTGACTCCACCAGAACGAGAGGTTCACTCCAAGAGTTCTGTCTTTGCACTGCTAAAAAACATCTATTTTACAGTGCAATTTTTGGTCTGTTAGAGATTTAGCAATATTTTACATTACATTTGAGAAGTCAAACACCATGGTAGAGAGTCTAAATTCTTTGTCTGAAAGTCTTTTTGTTCTCAACCGTCAGAGAATATAAAAAAATCAGCTGTGGTATTTTCAGTCATCTCATATTTCAAGTGCCTTTTTATTCAGTGCTTTTATGACCAGTTGCTTGACAACATATAGATATAGTTACTTCATGTGAACAATGCCCCTGTGCAATTGGTGCTGGTATGTATTTTTCAGGGCATGTGTCGATATACAGTAGTTCTCAGCTGAAGGAGGGGTTTTTTTTTTTTTAAAGGGCTTTGCTGCAGTGCATTTTTACATGATGAAGTGATGTTTTCATTGAAACTCTTCCATGACATCCTCTCTAGGTTGCATCTATTTTAAGATCCAAGTTTTATTAATCTGAAGTATGCCAGGCTCTAGTAGTGCAGTGTTTTTAATGCTTAAAGTGTCTTTTACAGGATGTTATCATGATTTTGCAATAAAAATGGAAGCAAATGAACAAAGGAAACTATTCAAGAAATTAAAAAGCCTCTTTTGCTAAAAAGGCTCTATTGGTGAAAGGAGAAATGCTAGCACAAAGAAAGAAAA
Organism: Pterocles gutturalis; assembly: GCF_000699245.1. Classification (NCBI taxonomy): domain Eukaryota; kingdom Metazoa; phylum Chordata; class Aves; order Pterocliformes; family Pteroclidae; genus Pterocles; species Pterocles gutturalis. The sequence continues at coordinate 218,789 of NW_010118393.1, read as the reverse complement.
CTAAAAAGGAAAAGTGTCAACAGAAATGTTAAAGATCTTTATAGATTCACTTCACATGATAAAATAAATTGTGTTCTTCCCAGAAGAGATTTCTCTGAAAAGTCATTGTATTCTATGGGTGTTTGGGATCATCTTTTAGGAAAAACGTTATATCCTCACTGCATGCCATATAATAGTTGTGAGGAGGTGGGGAGCCTATAGAAAGTATATGATTACACAGTAAATGCTACTTTTTTTGGACTAATTTCTACAAAATCCCACTTAATTTCTGTAGAACTCCATCAATTTTATGCTTACTGTATTCCTTTTTCATGAGGAATTTGAGATTATTGTTTTAACCTTTTCCCCCCACTGAGTGGACAACGAGTGAGAGGGACCATAGTAGCTTTTCTGAAAAAAAATTTTGTATTGTCAGCTTCGCCTGTAATTTTTACAGTTCTCACAACAGGGATTGGTCATGAATATTTTAAAATAGATATAAGTATGTTAGTCTACAGAAGAAGTTTGAGCATGGTACCATTCTCACTAGCAAGTGTTCATTGTTTTGTGCTATTAGCAAAGAATGGCAGGATTTATGTATAAGGAACTATCTCTGGAAAACCCCAAATGTAAATATCACATTAATTTGCTAGTCTTCAGGTCCTGGTTCATTTGTTGAAATTGAAGGATCTCTGTCATGGGCAAGCATCTTTGCTTAAAGGATTCAAGTAAATTCTCTCCATCTTAAACAGAGCAGGAAGGATTTAAGCATTTGTGTGTGTTTATATACTTGCTCCCCACTGGCTTCAGGTTCATGGGCATCAGGTACCTGGGAATTCCTTCTGTGTTTCCTAGTACCAGAAAGCGAGCATCTTGTCTGTTCCACGTAGGGAACAGTTATGAGAGTGAATAAAAAAGGTACAGAACAAAATTAGTAGGCTCAGTAAAACCATATAGCTTGCAAAACAGTTTTGACATGATTGCATGTAGGATAACTCATCATAGTTTTCTTTTAGTGAATAATTTAAGGTCAGTTACTAAGACTATTTGTGCAGCACTAAAGATGATCTCAGAAAATGTTCTGTATTAAGGGAGCTGTACAGCCATTTTCAGCATTGATCCTGAGCAGGTTTTTTTTTAATTATTATTTCTAATACATTAAGTATGGTCTAGTGGGTCACCAAACAGCAGGTTTGTACAAAGAAAAAAATAGCTGATGGCAAACACAGAGAGCTGATATGTTTTCAAGGAGGACTAGCTCACTGCACTTGTGAGCAATGATAGATGTGTGTGAAATATTATCCTGATTAAAAATGCATGTGTGAAACCCCTTCGAATAAAGTGCTGTGTCTGACAACATGTTCAGAGCTCCTTCATGTGAGAAGGGCAGGGTAATGTAACAGCCCTTGTACCATTCCCTTTCTCTTCGTCACTTGCTCGACTCATTGTTCTTCCAAAATTTTCAGCAGATGTAACGCTAAAGAGTTATGAATGTAGAAAGCAGCATGAGGAAATCTAAGGGATTCACGTTGGAAGCAGAGATTTTGAAAACACACCTAAACTAGACTAATGCTCAAATATGTCCAGCTTCTTTTTCATATGCAGTCAGGAGTGCTAGGTCTGGGATCAGGGGACGGTTGTCACCATTTGGCAATTTCTATGACCTGGTATTAAAATCCTCACGTGTGTTTTCTTTGCTGTCAACTTCTACATTGGAAACATTTATCAAAGCTAAAGCAGTGGAAACTGATGATGAATATTCACTTGTAGGGCTGGACAAAACTTCAGTCAGAGGGGACTGAGCTGCACGTGACAATCCTGATTCTGTACAGCTAGGAAGTGTGACACAAATGGCAACCACACAAGGAATGCGGTGGGCTGCCCTATTTACAGGACTGGATCCTGCAACTCTTTATATGTAATCATGTGCTCTTCTATGACATCTTTACTCTTGATTCTCAGAGGTTGCTGCTTGGATTTTGTTTCAGGAGCTCTTGCAGGTAGCAATTACCTGAATTACGAGGGTATTTAGGTGCTGTTCCTTGACTGCTTCTGACTTCACAGACTGTGTGACCTTCTGTATCCCTGGTTTTCCCCTAATAAGGCTCACAATTGCGAGAGAGGATTCACGGTTGCTTTGGTAAGATGCTTTCTCTAAGCAAAGAGTGCCATGTAGCCACGCTTGAGGTGGACAATGCTTGAATGCTGCGTTTTGGGAGAGCTGTGCTCTACAGGCACCTTTCCTTGGAAGGTCAAAAAGTGGAGCTGTGCCATGGTGAAGGAAAGCCTGGGGAAGAACTGTGATTTTGAGAGACATTTCCTCTCTCTTCTACTTGCCTGCCATTATTAAAGGCCAGGGACTAGTAACCTTTGCGCTGCCCTGCGCCCATTTCGCCATCCCATTTGGACATTTGAGAATCTCTGCTTCACGCCCTCCTCACGCCTTGCAGGCAGCTTCTTCCCATCTGACGGTGTGTGCCAGAGGGTTTATCGCTGTGCTCAGTCCAAACACCTGCAGCAGCCACTGGGGTGGAAAGAAGTCATCTGTGGGAACGTGGAAGGAAGAAAAGAGGTGTCAGCCCCTCTTGCAGCAGGTGAACTATTAAAGCGGCATTTGGGACCATTTTTTAAGGTATCCAGGTGCTGATAGGCACCCAAAGGGATTTTCTGAAGCCCACATTTTTAAAGGTATTTAGTCATTAATCCAACATTGGAGCATCTAATTCTCATTTTCCAAAGTGCCTAAGGGCCAGATTCTTAAAGATCTTTAGGTACCAGGCTCCCCCTGAAATCAAACAAAAGTTACATCAAATGATCTTATTTCCCAGGACAGTATTATTGAAGAAGTGCCTCCCAGAATAATAATGCACGAAAGACCCAATTGATCTGAATTGGGAGGATATCTGCAAGTTACTGTACATCTCAGCTTTACTCAGAAATCTTGTCTTAAAAGATTCATTCTGGGATAAGGATCTGCTAACTCTTTAATATAATTACTCCATACCAGCAATCTGGCGTGATGACAACCATCTATTAACTCTGCAACTCAACTCAAAATAACTCAACATTCATTACGTGCTATTAATATATAGTTTTGGTGAATTATAGAGGTTATGAGTGGGCAATGGCTAGGAGACAGGATGAATAGAGTGCGTATTTCAGGCAGGGATTGCACAACCGTCCCTGCATGGCACGTTATTTCCTCTGTCATCCCAATGTTTTCCCCATAACTTGCGGTTAGAAACTCCGTGCTGGTTTTATACATGTAAATATGTGTATGGTCAAGGCTTGAGAGCTCCTCTGAACCTTTGCACTTTTCTCAGAAGAGAAAATGCACACATTAAAAACTATTTCACGCTTTCTTTTTCTTTGTCCTTTGAAATTTAATTACATGCAGATATTTCCATTTTAGGCAAATGCTTAAAAGAGTAAATCTTCCTGTGCACGTTAACCTACGTGTTTATGTTTGCCTGTAATTTTTAGCCCTTCACGTGGGGCACTGAGAACTGTCCCAACTCTCACTGTGCAGAAAGGCTCCTGGTCTGCTCACCTGCAGAAGAAGCAGAGTCGGGAAGATCAGAAACTGAGGCACAGGAGCAAATGAAATCCCTTCCCTCGGCATGGGCGGTGTGGCTGGGGGCACAGCTCGGCCACGTGCTGGGGGCAGGAGGTGACGGTCCCTGCCTGCACCTGCCCCTTCCTGTCCACTCTGCTCCCCGTGCATGCAGGTGTGAGTGTCCCGCACGTGATCTGGTGGAGAAAAGTCAGGGCAGTGGCGTTTGGTGAATTCCCAAATGCAACCTTGATCTAGCAGCTGTTATTCACAGGAGGGATTACTGGCGGGACCAGTCCCTGAGAGAGGGCTGAGGAAATTCAGTGCAAACATTATTACTTTCTTGATCTGCATGGAGAGCAAGTAGCTGTAAATATCAGAGAGGAAAGGTATAGCGTGCTTTCTTTTTTCCTGCTGTCTCCTGCCACTGCTGGAGGCAGCTAGTTTGCCATAACTTATACAATTATCAATAGTCTTCTTTAATTTGACATTTTAAGAGCTGTGTTGGGTAGAGGATAATTAATAGCGCTTACTTGCTTTGAAGTTGAGCTTTAAATTATATATAGCATAATTATGTCTAAAGCCTCTAACTTACTACTTAACCTAGTAGGTATTTCGTCTGTTTTACTGTAACACAGCTCCTTCTGTACAGCAGCACTAATCCTTTACCTGGGCTACTTAAGCTCAGAAACATTGATTACATATTGTGATTTTCCTGCAATAACCTTAATTAATTCCTGATGCCTCTACCTTGTTTCAATTATTTTGAGGTTTCAGCTCAATATTAAGAGAAATAAAATGGTGGATGAAATTTCATAACAAAATTTGTTGCAGATAAAAACCAATGAATAAAAATTACAGTCTTCAAGACCCAAACCCACCAACCTTCTAAAACCTTTAAGACCCTGAATATTTTTTCTAATCCCTAGGTGCCTTTTAGCAACTGAAACGATTTTTTATTTTTTATAAAATTGTCAATGGCTTTTCTTCAGATTTATTAGGGCTTCTGTTTAGCTTCAATGGTTGTCTTCTGTGTTCCAGCGATATATGCAGTAATACTTCTGTATGTGGTTGTATTTCTTTTTTTTTTTTTTTTTTTTCTGTTACCCTGATAACAGAGAAAATAAAGATGTAAAAATGAAGACTGCACTTGGATAACCTACATGGAAAATTGTACAATTAAGGGTTCGTTTATTCTTCGCACACACGCTCACACAATCTGCTTTCCAATAAATATGCAGACATTAGTGACAATGAAATCTTGCTTATCCTTAGTATTCTCCAAATTTTACTTTGCAATTAATTGTCTTACCAGGTTACATCTATATTAGTATATGTTTCCCCTGAAATTCTAAAGAGACTAAAGTCTGTAATTTATTTCCCACCCTGCAGTTGATATAAGCAGGGTTTTAATGCTGGTGATCTCTTTCTTAGTTACAAATACACACTCTGAGTGCTCTGAGATTTATGTAAGAACCTGGAATTCAGACATGGGGTTTTGCACTGCTTCTTCAGTTAAGATTAATTAGCAATTATTATTAATAAAATTCGCAGTGTGAATAAAGTGTTGTCTTTCTAGTCTCTCCTGCAGTCTCTTTTATTTGGACTTCAGTATTGACATGGCTGTGAATAGTGAGAGATGCTGTTGCTACCACAGACACAAAAATTTGTATTATGGAATGACAGATGGTTGCTTGTAAATATTAAGAAAAGAGTAAATTGCAGTCTTGATTTAATTTTGGTTTAGGTGATTTTTAGCAGCAGGGAGGGAATACAGTGACTGTAGAAATCGCAAATGTACTTTTAAATATTTTAAATTTCTAATGAGCTTCAGCTTCTCAGCTGAATTCGAAATGAATAAGCCTTTCACCGTGCTCCGGATAACGCAGCTTGAAAACAGTATTTACTGGAAATATGCCGTGTTGTCGGATCTACTGTTTAGTGCATAATTAAAATAAAACCCCCTAATAACAGAAAATATTAGGAGATGCTGGAAGTGCTGCCGTAAAGTTTTGTTTTATTTCCGACAGTCAGTTGGAAGGTAGAGAGAAAAGTAAATGAATATACTGTTTTGATTGATAGAAACAATATAACATCAAAGGTCATATCAAGCTGTATGATTTATCTTGAGAATGCTAATTTGCTGAAAGTGAGTTCATGTAAGTGGAAAATACACAAGTTTGCTTTGTCTTACTCTCCTTCTTTTCCCGTTGCATTTGTTTCATTTGCCTTTTCTGAAAATACATGGACCTGAGAAGTTTGTCCAGAGGAGCTGTGGGATCCACCCCTGCATTTTGAGGGGGGAAAAATGAGTTCACACTGGCAGTTGCACGCAGCAGACTTTCTCTTGTGTAACAATACAAGCTGGCTTTAGTGTCCAGCAGCTCCTAGGAAGAGGCAGTGTCAGTGCCCAAGGTTGAGCAGGCTGCCGCAGGCACGGAGCTGGGAAGGAGGCGTTCAGGGCCATGTCGTTCCTGGCAGCATTTGCGGGAGAGAGCCTGGCCAGTTCTGGGCACGTCGTAAGTAAGGATTAGACAAATTACCCTGTGGTTCTGATTGACCTTTCCAATATCTGCTATACATAGGGAGGTTGTATGCATTAAATGGCTTGTAATACTTATTGCTTATATAATAAACAAATTTTCCAAGTAAATGTGTTTCTTCTTAACCCTAACCAATGGCTACAGGGAATGGTAACATGCCTACTGGCCTCTAGTCCTTAGTTAAATCATCAGTTTGTTAACTGCTGTTTGCAATCTAAACCCTCCCTCTGGAATGGACTTCTTTAAAGCAAAATGAAATAAAATAAAGGTAAGTAAAAGTAAATAGATTTTCCTATTGAAAGTTATTACTTCAGGAATGAAGAAGATGGATATTGATCCGCACCATCCTTTGCCATTACAGTCAGGTTCACATAGATAGCTCAGACACTTTATTCTAAGCAAACAGCCATTTTCTCTTCTGACTTGGATTCCAGTGAGAATTGAAAAAAGTAAAAGGTTTGTAAAAACATTTTTCTGTCCTTCTTACAGGGACAATTTATGTTGAAGTAACAGTTTCTGAGGTACTTGCACCTGTTATTGATTTATTTCTTCTTTGTCATGAACAATCTCCTGTTTTATAGTAGTTACCCTTGTATGCTGCCCTAAGGTAGTTATTCAGAAATAGTTTTACTACAGCAAAGTCCCAGAGGACTTAAAAATATATAAAGCATTCTGAATAAAGGAATGGACATCTGTCCGTACGTTGGTTTTTTGCATCTTATAAGGACTGTGTCAATGGGAGTAACATTTGTTTCCAACAGCAATAAAGAGTATGACATGATATGCAATTGTCATAACCTTGCAAATGATACTGGGGATCCATAAGGTCCCTTGCCAGAGAAAGCCTGCAAAATGACCTTGGGAGGCTGTGGAGTGGAAAACAATTAAAAAAAAAATTAAAATTTTAAAAAAGTGAATAAACACAATTTCTAGGTGCTCCTATCTGAGATGCCTGTGTTCCTTTTAGAAAAAAAGTACACTGAGTCCGTAATGTGAATGAAATGGAAGCAAGTGTAGTGTGGGAATATAAGCGTATTTCTTTTACTCATTCATGCACATGTAGGCATGCACACACATGCACAATTGCTTGCTTGTTTTAATATAGTATTTCCATTATTCCTCTACAGCTCAGTGTTTTATAGTTAGAGATTAATGTCTGACCTCTGCCTTCCTGACTTCAACTGATTGCTACAGAGGAATTCTTCTATTTTTACTTTTTTATCACATCTTCTGACATTTTAGTGAGTAATACTTGACAGCTATGAACATCTGCAAAAGTTATTGTTATCATAACTTGAGCTCAACAGAGCTACTGTCACTGATGCTTAGGAGAGATCGTGTTGCAAAAAAAGATGGAGAGTGCGTTTACATTCTTTTTTTTTTTTTAATTCTTGTTGGATTTACAGTAAGAACATTTTATTAGTGTATTTTTTCATCAGTGAAGATGTATGTCTCCCTTATATTTAAAAAGGATAGGTGTAACGCTTACACTTTTTGACCATAAGTTTGCAGTCTAGCCAGGCTGTTTGAGGAAGCAGTTTTCTTTCATGTAAGATTTTTACACATATCATGGAATGACTAGTCTTTTTTTTTTTTTTTTTTTTTCCTTCCTTTTTTCCCCCCCCTCTCATTTTTCCTCACTCTTTTTTAGTCTATTGGGCAAAGAGCTACTGGCAGGCTTAGAGCCTCAAAGCGGTTTTAAATAGTACAGACATGTAGTTATTTGTGTTAAAATAATTCCACTTTATTCTTCCGATTGCTTATTCAGTATGCACCCAAGGAAACTGTTGTATTAGCGTCTCCTTGAAGACAGCGATGGAGACAGCAAATGCAGTTAGTCATTTATGTGCATATTACAGTATAAATCACAAAGATTAAGGGCAGTCATTTTTGGGAGCACCGCAATTTTGCAACCAAAAGCACTTAAATAATTACCTTTTTAAGCAACTTTTATTGACTATGCAGGAGGATAAAAAGTAATCTTACTTGTTTTAAATGGCATAAAGCATCCAAATACCATTAACAGAGTGTTACATTTCTTATTTCACTCAGATTGCTGAAGCTTACCAGCAAGAGATAAAAAATGTATAAATTCAGGAGTGCTGGCTAGCAATATCCCAAGCCATTGTCAGTGGGCTCCTACTTTCCCCTGCCAAAATATGTGGAAGCATGCATGGATTGTGCTAGATTAGTACGAAGGGCTTGTTTCCGTGGCATTAGCCAGGTATCTTAGCAACAGGATCATACCAGATTCTCGCAGCGCTCTGTGGTGGTGCATGTAATATCCTGGACATAATCTGTCTTTTAATTTTCTTTGGATTGTAGTGATATTACAGATACATGTGTTCAGTTATAGATCTTTATTTAATAAGAAGAATGCTTTAGCTGAAGATTTGTACTATGTCAGAAGTAGGCAACTCACAATAATGTTACCGGAGGTTTAGCCCAGGTACAGCCTTGTCTCGCGTTTCAGATTGACAGGAAAACTTACTCCCTTCATTAAGATGTGCCTCGTAGTTCATATCTTTATGCTGCGGAGACGGGGATGCTGCCAGAATTCATAATAATGAGAACGTTATTTAATGTCAGATAGAATGCAAATTGCTTGTACAATTGAAATGTCATCTAAAACATGCCACCGTATGCAACACCACTTTATTATAAGTCACTGAGAGCAATATCTTAAATTTGGAATTGCACTAATCCTTCATCTGCTTTTGTTTACCTTTCATCTATAATAGAGATGTAGAATTTCCTCCAAACTGCATTTGCATGTTTTAACTGCTTGTGCACGCAGCTGAAGATGTGTGGGAGAAGCAGGAACGAGAACTTCCTTTGGATTTTCTTCATCTTTTGCTTGTTTGTTCAAAGCAAATTAATAGGAAAAGATAGCTTTCAAATATAAGACAAAATGCCATGTCACCCCTTTTTAGTAAATGAGCTGAAGCTCACGTGAGAACATTTTGTGTTTTAGAGTATGAACTGTAATATAAATTTGGTTGTATTGATTAGATTGTAATTGATTTTCTTGGTAATTTAGTCCCCTACAGTAGTTTGTTTCATATAATTGAAACAATAACAATAACTTCACAGGATTAACTTGGTTCACAGTGAGATGACTTTGAATGTATTTAAGATTTTTGGCATACTTTGCTCGGAAAAAAGATATCCAGAACAATTACTTTGCAAATGCAATATATGCCAGCGTGGAAAATACGGTTAATATATGTTTATGAATATCAATCCGGGAAGGAACCCTTTTCTCAGGTTAGTTTTGAAATATTTGACAAAAAAAACCATGGTGGAATCTTCCCTGTCCTTCTTCCTGCTCTCCCATGTGAGCACCTCCCGAACAGCGGGGGAGACGAGAGGGGGAAAACGGAGCCCTGCTGCCCTTTTGAAAGCATATCTGCCGGGCTGCCGCTGTGTCGGCCGCCTGGGCTCGTTGTCTGTGAGTGCAACTGCTTTCCTTTTTTCCATGGCAGTGCTCAGAGCCAGGGAGCCCCTTATCAAACACTCCAGCAATCTGGTTTTAAATAAAAAAACAAAATCACCTGTCCTGGGGTTCTCTGGCGGTGCTGAGCAGCCCTGGGGTGGGCAGGCGCTGGGCAATGCCTTTGTGTTGGAACCAGCTGCAGTCTCTGGGTCTGGTTGCACTGTGGTCAAGGAAGAAAGAGATGGTGGGGGCAGGCAGTCGTACTGAGGATCTGCAGATTTGCTGGGTGTGCTGAAAGTTTCAGGGTTTGACTTATTTAATCAAAGACTAAGGAAATGTTGGAAAAGTTGTTTCAAAAATATTCACCTTGAAGAATAATAGAAGCTCTTTAAAGCTGAAAATCTCTTCTTTTAGGAAGTACTTCTTACCAGAGTTGTGTAATATTACTCGAAGGCATACTTATTTTCCTGGACAAAAGGGATAACACGAATAAGGCGGGGAATAATGTTTTCCCTGTCTGGAGGTTCATCTTCGAAGTCCAAACTTACCATGGCAAAATCTATTCTGTTGTATCCGTATAGCCTACTTCAGTGCCAGATCTAATTTTGAGGATGCACCTCTCAGTTCACAAGGAATTTCATTTTGTCTAATTCATTTTAGAAATTGTCTGAATTTTTCATTCAATGAGTGGTACAGTGCCATGCTCATCTCTGGGGCACCAGCTCTTGCTCCTACCTCTTTTCTGTTCCTTTTCTCTTCTGCAGGTCAGAGATTGTCTGAAACAACCACTGATCAATAACAGCCAGCCTTTAGGTGTAGATAGGGAAGAGCTTGTTTGCATTTGCTGTGTAATTTATTTGTCTGGCACATTTCCCACTGTGGGACTTTTGGCCCTTGTCTTCTGATTGAGAAAAAAACATGGCCACTTGTTTGGGTGGAAAACATAGTGTCTAAAGAAGCTATGCCTCTGATAACAAAGAGCACTTTGATGCTTCAGCTGTGTGGTAGCATTTGTTATGGAGAGCAAACAAATTGTCTGCAGTTTTGTTTCAAGTGGAACAGAGAATATTCAAGTATCGCTGGGTACTTAGTGAGGTTTGCCTGACATCTTAAATGCATGTGGGACCACTTCTGGTTCGAAGTGCCCAGTTACATATCCTGCTGCCAAGAGATTTACAAATTACAGTTACAGGCCTTTCTCTTTATGCTTCAGAGTTCTTGGAAGATAAATCCAGTGCTTAAAATGTTGGTAGAACAAAGCTTTATCATCATCCAAAAGGTGCAACAACACGACCTAAGGACCCAAAGTAGCATTCACGGAGTCTCAGAAAGGGCGTTTGTGATGCCAGGCTGGATCTGAGATATTAATTCTGCTTTAATGGAGTTACAGGAGGCTACATCCTGGAGGTTTTGGTTGTTTGGGGTTGGTTTTTTCCATATGTATAAGATTTTTAATTTTCAGACAGAGCCGATGCTCCTCTCAAGAAAGAAGTGCTACCTGTTGGTTCATGGATTTCTGACCATGCTGAATAGGACTGTGCTTGTGAACCAAAGAAACTAACTAGGTGGAAAAACTATTCAATTCACAGAAATTCGAGTTTGTTTGTATATATTAGCTGTCTTCAGGCTTGTTCTGTTGCAGTTTTTTTCTTTGCTGTTGCAAATCATTCCTAAGCTGTTCCAAAAGTATGAAAGACTCCGTCTTTGCTTCCCTGTTTGTTTTACAGGCATCGCTACTGCAGTGCCCTTTCACATGAGTCTGGTTACAAACCCAGATTGACTTTTTATTTAGATCCTAATTGTATTTGTGGCCTAGAGCTGTCAGCCAGTCTTACTCTCCTATGCTAGACACTGAGCAAACATATAAGCTAATGATGGCCTCTGCTCTGAAGAGCTTAAAATCTTTAAAAGACAAGACCTCCCAGATAGATAAGTCAAATAAATGGGCCAGGTAACAAAATGTGTGCCTTCTCTGCTTTTCAACTTCAATTTTGTGGTTATTTTTTTTTCTACTGTAAGTAGGAAGGATGCTCAGGGCTGCCTGTCCTTGAATAAATTCATACCCAGAGAGAATCTTTGGTGGTTTCTGACCACCAGTTCTGGTGGAACTGACTGAACAATGAAATTATATGGAATTTTTTTTGTACCTGTTTTTAGGAGGACTGTGTTAATGTACTGACTTTGATAGCTTATTGTCTTCATTTTGTTTGTTTGGAACCCTTAAATATATTTTTGTCTTTCTTCATTGATCTCTGTCAGTGTCTATCAGAAACCTGAGGTTGTTTCCTTATGTTTTTCAGGCAACATAATTTATTTATCAAATACGATTTATTTCTTCAAAGTTAGATTCACAGAGGTTGTTCTGCATTATTCTAGGATGAGTTACTCTTGTATCTGATAACTCTCCCTGAGAGATAACTCTCTCAGGGAGAGTTATCAGAAAAAATGTTGAACAAATGAAAATGCTTATATGTGCCTGCAGCGCAGATGCTAATATCCTTTTCAGCTGATACCTAGAGGGAACTCAACACCCTGGTCTGAGACACTTCAAGGGTGAAATGTGATAAGTTTAACAAACCTGAGAGACACTATAAAATAATTTGGAATGTGAGGAGAAAAATTAGTGTAGCTTTGAAAATGTAAAAGTGAATTAACTTCTGAAAAAATGTAATTTTGGAGCCTTCTGTTGCCTGTCTCTTCAGGATTCCTTTTCAGAGTTTTGTTTACTACATCCTAAAGGCTTGGGATTTCTGGGTAATGCCAGAAAATGTGGAAGTAAAGCTCTGAACACAGTGAGGTGGAGAGGGAAAAAAAGCTCTTAATTGAATTCAGAATTAATTTCAGAATGATATGCCTACTCTCATTAATTAGGCTGCAGAGAAAACAGAAGTTTTAATTTGCTTTTGCTAAAATGTTTTAATTATTTCTTTCTGTTAATGATCACCTTCAGGTTTACAGAACCTGATTATGATATTATGATATCACGGAAACGGTAGATGTTCTGGTTTGCAATCAGGCAACTGATTTCTGCAATTACGTTCTAGAAGTTCATCGTTCAATCTGAAAGTATCCACTGTATTCCTTTTGAGGCAAAATGACATATATTTTACATCTGGATACAAATGGTCTATGTAAAGCTAATTAATTCATTTATTTGGAGTAATACTTTCACACATATAGCTGATCTTAATTTTTGTTGGTGATTTGGAATTTATCATCAACGAAATGCTCTTTTTTAAAAAAAATCTGAATTACCCAATGGTCTCTCAGTGCTGGTATACAGTATGCCGGCTCCTTCCAGGGGAAGAAGCAGATTCATCCCAGGGGATTTAGCTCTTGCCTCTTGACAGCACTTTGGGTGGGGCGTAAGAAGGCAGGAAGAACGTAAATGGTAATAAATTGATTTTTAGGTGGAAGTTGAGTCAGATGTTTAGACTTGAGCCCCTTAGCTTCCTCAGGAGTGCAGAGCAATTGGTTAATGAGAACAGAGGGACTGGGAAGCTTGTGATCATTCATTCTCCACCAAACCATTGCTCAAACCCTAATTAGGAGGGAGAGAATATGGGGACAGTGGAATTCTACTTTTAGGCCTACATTTGTCACAGATTTTCATTTGAAAATTTGTCTGTATGAAGTCTTTAGAAGTGGGCATACATCTTTTTTGTAATATGCATCTTTCTGGTCATTGGTTTGAAAGCTTTTTTAAGCCGAAGCCAATCTTCTCAGCTAATTGCCATCACCTGTTACTGTATACACTGGGCTAGTATCAAAGGTGTTTTTTTTCTCAGAAGTCATTAAAGAATTTCTGAGTGGCAATTTGACTTTGAGGACCTTTTAATACTGGCTTATTGAAATGCTTAAAACACAGGTATCGCCAAATACCTGACCATGACTCACTCTTGATCACAAGATGAGCTGTCACAAAACGTATGCAAAGCTTCAGCCTACAGAAACAGCTCTCATGAAAGGTCATGGAAAATGGACTGAAGTGATCCTCATGAGCTATGGAGCCATGGAATAGAGCAGGTAACTAATTTTGCCATACGTCTGATCTCAAACTGGTTCCATCAACCTAGGCTTAGCATGCCCATGCCTGGAGCTTACCCTATTTATCTGAACTATGTGCAAATAAAAAGTACTATATTTGTTTGTTCAACACTCTGTTAACTCAGATTGTTAAATAGTGGCTCTTTTGAAAATACTTTCTTATTTTGAAAAAGATGCTTTTACGCATTGAGGCTGGTAATAAAAGAACAGAAGTCGTTTGTTTGACACATTGGAGTCAGTGACTATCATTAGAAAGTAATACTACTACCACTGTATGTTGGACTTTGTAAATCAATGTTCATTTTTCCCAAATACTGTTCAAAAAATACCAACCCCAAAAGAGATGACCCTTTTAATTCCTTAGTATAGGCTACAGTTCGGTTTGATTTATGGAAGACCAGTAGCCTATTTATAAAAGATGTATCTGCAAGATGCACTTTATGAGAAACTTGGCTTTTGGGACACATTAATTCTAAGTGCAGATGCAACTTTCATGTTTTATAATATAACCCTGACAGCTGTAATTTCAGATTAAAGATTTTTCATTCACATTCCCATCCTGATTGCTCTGCATGGTCCTTATATTACCTTATTGTCAATAGCAAGTGTTCATCCTATTGGGAGTCATTTAATAACCAGCTGCCATTTAAAGTGTAGACAGAACATTTGTCTCAGCCAGCTCATCTCAAGTGTAGTTTCTCTGCATGGGGAGCTGGGACTTCTTCAAGAAAAACAACAGCTGGACCTCACTATTGTTCCCTGCCTCTTCTTTTGTAGCAGCAAGTTAAAACAAACATGGATACTCTGTGAATTTTCTGAGCACATTTGTGGCACTGGTTTATTTATTTATTTGTTTTTCAGGAGCAAAGTATCCTCTTTATGACAGATGTTACTGTCCTTTCTCATACCATACAGACCTGCAGCTCTCATTTTGTGTTATTTAAACTTGTTTGCTGGAAGTTAAGCAACAGCAAGATTTTGCAAGAATACAGCAAGTGGGTTTTGTGCCACACCACAGCACCTCTGCCTTCCTATGTGTCATTATCTCCAGTAGATCAAGCCACTCTGCTTGCAAGGTATTTTAAAGCCAATTCTAAAACCTTAGTTTAAGGCCATCAGGTTTTTTTCAGATGTGATTTTCCA
>NW_010118393.1:194320-204057 GCF_000699245.1 Pterocles gutturalis | reverse complement strand
TAGGGAAATAAGTATAACTGGTCTATATGAAAATGAATTCATGAGTAGTAACGATTTTTTTTTTTAGAACCTACCTTTTAAATTTCCTTAACTTGACAGCTGGGGATTATCCTTTGTGGCAGTGATCTGTAACAAAAAAGGGGGGGAGGGAAGGTTTCAGAAAAAAATTGACTCTTTCATGGCTAATTAAACTGGAATACAAATCAATCAGCAGAAATAGCTGATGAATTTATTATGTCTGTGCAAGCTTACTGTATCCCAATGTGTTTGATGTTCACTAAAATTACTATTCCCATCATCTTATAGGGTATTCGTTTACCTTAAGCTTTACCTTTATCTATAATATTGATCTGAGACTCTCAGGCAAGTAATGGAAGTTTGGGTTTATGTAAGTGTGCGGTGTATAAACACTAGAGCCATGACAACTTGGAAAACCTGGCCTGGTGATTAAACCCTTTATTTTTCTTTTCAGATCAGGTTCTCTAAAGTCTCCCAGGCTTGTAAGCCTATGGGTTAGCTTAATTAAGTTAATGGAAGGGTGGATGAAGAGGTGTAACCACCGAGAAGCTCTTTCAATACAGTTTCTATAAACATTTTACCATGTAACATTTGTCCATTTATCGTTGTATCTCTGTGTCTTAACACTGCTTCTGCTGGTGTACTCAAACACACAGCAGTTTGAATGCATTATAATTGTTACTTGGAAAAGTGTCGAGCAGCCAGGGGTTATAGAAATAAATATATACCACAATGTTGAAACATTTTGAAAATTATTTTGGAAATTTGAATGTTTTTGCTCATTTATTTTCTGACATCTGAATGCTGTGGTCACGTCGTTGCTGACATGTAATTTGTTGTTTGGTTAACTATAACAACAGACTTTCCCCTGGTCCCCTTTTGGAAATGAAACATTCTTTTGAGGTGATGAGAGGGGCTCATCTGAAATGTTACAAATATGCCTGGCAGTTGATTCAGAGCTTTTAGGGATTTCAGAAGAAATTGGTACATGTCTTGCATAGAAACTTGATTGAGGCACACTAGGAAGAATTTTGTCAACGTGTTAGTAAGATAAATATGACACACGATGGACAACTTGCACAAATTATTTTCTGGTTCTTTATTCTGAAAAATTACTAACAAAATGTACAGCTTCGTTTCCAGTGCCTTAACTAATTGTTTCCCCTTTTCCCATGTACAATCTAGAGATTGCTTTAGTAGTCATCCTTCAACTACCGTTTTAGGGCTCACCTCAGCCGTACAAGATAAGAAACTCGGTTCTCCCCATGAGCTCAAGCTCCAGTTAATTTCTGCCAGGCCACTAAGACTTTCCTTTCAATTCAATCCTTGCTTCCAAGGAAAAGAGCAACATTCAAAATGATGGCTGAGTCACATGTTGCTTGATCAAAGAATGAAATCAGCTACTTGCAGTGCACGTCCTCCGACTACGGAGATGTATGAATAATAAATGATACTGCCTTTGTTAACAAAGGGTCAGGAGTGAATCCCGTCTCCAAACAGAGCAGAGTTACCGGGCTGTACCCAAAGCATCTGCAGAGGAGGAAGCAGTCTTTCCTCCTTGGTGTCTTGGGAGAGGAGCAGGCACCCTGATGTGCCTGTAAGCTGCTAACAACACACAGGGTGGATCTCAAGCTTTCTTAGATCTTCTTCCTAAAGCTCTCCCAACATCTCACTCTTTTCTGTAAGCTGTAGCATTCGCTCAAATCCCTTCCACTGCCTGCCAGTTCTGGAAGCATAACTTGGTGATTCCAGTGCACTTAGTACATGTTACAGCAAAGTGGTGAAGGGCTGGAGAACAATACCAGGCATCTGAATATAAAGCTGGGTAGTGCTCGGCTAATGAACGTTAGCACTCTCCTTTGATAATCCCATGAAAAATATTATAGACTGTGTATCAGAGATTACTTGCTTTTGAAAATGTAGTTATTTTGAATGAAGGCCCCTTAGCAAAAAAAAAAAAAAAGCCTAAATTGCTATTAATTTTTAATGTGGCATTTTCACCAGTCTTGCTTTCTCTTTTAGACAGAAGAAAGCAATACCCAGGGC
This sequence comes from Pterocles gutturalis, assembly GCF_000699245.1. Lineage (NCBI taxonomy): Eukaryota > Metazoa > Chordata > Aves > Pterocliformes > Pteroclidae > Pterocles > Pterocles gutturalis. Next base: position 201,993 of record NW_010118393.1, on the reverse strand, counting down.
TCCCCTGCCTGCAAACCCTAAATTTCCAAACAGGCCAGAAGCAGAAGGGGAAAAGCCTCCTCAGCATTTCCTGCGCAGCCCTCCGCGGGCAGAGCTGTAGTATTTACTGTAAACAAACCATGCTGTCCTCTGGAGGCTAATGGGGCTGTTGATGGGTGTTTGCTCATCACAGCAGGGTCTGGTGTGTGATATCTGGGGCTCTTGTGTATTGCTGAGTGTGGGCTGCCGGTGGGAGGTATGGCCCAGGAGGACAGGGAGGGGGCTGCGGGGGCTTGTTAGCTCTTTGTGGCTGGGTGGAATGAGAGCCCTTGTTTATTTAGCATTCTTAGCAAGTCCTCTAGGACCTTTGCAAAGTCTACTAAAGTCGAATTCCCCCTATTCCCATGGATCTTTGTAGAAAGAGCTAGCTGTTGAAAGACCAGACAAGATAGTTGCATGCTTACTTAAAATAACCTTCGTGCATCTGATCAAACATCTACTCTCATCTGAAACAGCTTAGGATCTCCACAGAGGCTTATTAAGCAGGTAGCAATTTAGAGTATGTCCTTGTCAAACAGTTGTGTGGAATAGTTTGTTTATGTTCTCTCAAGCAATAATGCAAAGGCAGAAAGATTTGCCTGACATTAGGGACTTGAATCAGGTTTAGGTTCCTAAGAACACATATTTTTTTTTCAAAGGTGCTATTAAATTCTTAATTAAATTACTATATCACACTCTAGAGCAATCAGAAAATTATGAGTCTGTTTACAGATGTATAGGTCTAAATACAAGCAGCAAAGCAGAAGATTTTGGCTAATAAGAAAGGACAGAGAAAGGTGAGGAGTAGTACTTATCACCTCAATTTGTTTTATAAGTCTTTCTAACTCCTTTTTCTAATTTGATAGTCTGTTTTCCTATTGATGGAAAGACATAAAGGGGGTTTCTTTTTTTTAATAGCTTTTTTAGAACGTGTTATCTGGATCAAGGGGGAACTCAGTAGAAACCATCTAAAGCAAGGCAAGTAGGGGCATATTAGATTTACTGATAAATGTTTTTTAGAAAATGTTATCAACGACAGGGTCTTCCTTGTTATTTCCTTTCCCTGATCACAGCAAAGGCAGGTGAATATTTGTGGTTATCCTCCCCTCAAATTCTTTTCTGTTTGTAATTTTAATTATATATTAAAAAAACAGTTTTGATCTTTCCTACAGAGTTTTTCACTAATTTTTGCACTACATGGGTGAGAGCTCTGGCCTTTTCAGTATGTAAGCTGGAAAAGATGTGAATTATTGGTTTTCCCCAATTCAAACCGCTGTTCAGAAGCTGCACCAGTGCAGACCTTTGCTGCTTAAAAACAGGCTGAGCTCAAGGCTCATGTGCCAACATCCCATATAACCTTAAATGAGAGAGCACATTGTGAAGTGAAAGCTCCTGAATGTCAACAGCCAGAATCGGATCAAACTGATAATGTCAAGAAGAAGAAGCATTAATAAAAATCTTTTCTCTCTTGTGATGTTATGTTACTACAGATTCTTCTGCCTCATTCAATCGTATTCATGATTTTTAAGCCATAACAGTGTATCTTAAACTATGAACTGATATTTAGGAAGCAACATTAATCTGAGTGTCTGCAGGAGACAGTCTGGGCCTCTTTTTTACGTCAAGAGATTTGAAAGAGCACAAATCCACTTCTCATTTGTGATCACTTCTGAGCGGGTAAACACATTCAAGGGCACTGAAGACCCATTAGAAGGATTGTAAGATACTATGAAGATCACCATAAGGCATTTCTAAAAATAAGACACAGGCTCCTTTGTTACTTGGGTAATTTGAAAATAATAAAAAAATCCTTAATGACATTTATGTTAATGTTAAGATAACATAAAATCTTGTAACAGTAACAATGAAACACATCCTAACTGAGGATGCAGTGCCATGTATGTATTTTCTTGGCAATGCTTGCCAGTGCCTTTCAGGATGAAGTTGCACATTATTTGATCTTGGCTAACCCTAAATCTGATGCAGTATCTCCAAAAGCGAGAACTTGTATCCCTCCTTCCCCCATCTCCCTTCTGATGGCCATCAGCCCTCCCTCTCTCATGGGAATTTGAGCTGATTTAACTCACTAAGCTGGCAGAAAAGTAATCCCACCAAAAAACATCCGTGTGTTTTTGCAGGGGATAGTGAGCTGAATTGGCTCAGGAGAGACATGGTCCTGCTGGCACATGGGAAGGGTCAGGTCAAACCTGGAGGAAGAACATTAGTTGAAAGTAAGAAGGGAAGGAAGATCTTGTACTGGTGGCCGCAAGGTATTATGTTGTCTATAACATGTAATTTCATTCTCAGTTAATCTGACATGCTGTTTGTAGGGTTGCTTTATGAACAAGATGAACGTAGGGGGTAAGCTGGCTTTGATGACAAAAGGGGTATTCCTGGAAATGTACCCTTGGACTGGAATCTAGTTTGCTCAGTTTGCTGACTTTCTGCATTTGGTAACACTGTAGGTATTCAGTTTTTCTAGATTTATTGTGAATTTCTTCATTTTCTCTTGAGGGACACAATGGGACAGCTTGAGGGACAGCTAGAAACTGTTTGGAAATTGACAAAAGTTGTTTGGTTGATTTCACACGATTCATAAAACTGAGAATAGCTTCTATAATATTCTTACATACTTTATTTAGGTTTCAAGTTAACAATAGTGTTTTATTTTTTCCTTAGAAGGAAAAAGGAATGATAGATTGTGATAAGGAAGTATCCACTAGCTTTACCTTAGCTGAATATGACTCATTCATAGGTCAGATCAAACAAATGCGACTAAATTCTCAAACTTAATGATCAGCATTTATATGTACAGGACTAAAATATAATAAAGGAGAATCCTTCTAGCATCTGATTAGTGCCCTCAGCCACTGCTGAATGGTGTCAGACTTGTTCAAATGTTTGCAAGTGCAATATTTCACCCTCTAGAGGCCAGCTTACCCAAGTGAATATACAAGTCACCTGCAGCACTCCCCTCTCTTCCACTTGAGATAACCTTTTGCTTATTTAGTCTCATGTTATAGAATGTTTTAGTGGATGTGTCCAGAGATGCATTAGCTTTACATACTTTCTAAGACTCAAGATAATTGTTTTGTTTAAATAGTGTGAAATCGTTCATATTTTCAAACATGAAATGCTGAGGAATGGTCTTTTTCATCAAAGAATGGGAAATTTCTTGAAGTTAAAAGTCATGTCATTGCTGGGGAGGAATCTCGAAAATATTTTTCGTTCAAATATTTTGGAAAATTTTCTTCAAAAGTTTAAATTCTGCACATTGAGTAAAAGTGGTTCTGGTTTTAGCAGGGAATGCAATGTCAAATTGAGGCAAAAAAATACTCAGTGATGATTACAGGGAGCCTGATGGTTGTCCAGCCTCAAGTATTGCCCCTTCTTTCTCCATATCAGTCCCCCCACCTTGATGACCAGATGCTCCTTCCTTTGGTTTAGTGGGACATTCACAACTGCCTGAACTGCTTTGCCGGGACACTTTTTGGCCTGACTGCCCTGTCAGTTACAATTAAAAGCGTTAATATGACAGTCAAAGGTCATAAATTGCTTGTGGCTAGTGTTCGCTGCTTGTCCTGCACAATGGCAACCAGGAAATTGCCCTGTCAGTTACAATTAGAGGTGTTAATATGGTGGCGAAGGGTCAAAATGCTTCGGTAGGAGGAAGGAGTTGCAAAGGACATTTGGTTTACATTAAGTGACGGTTCAGGAAAACTTTGCTTAAATGGGATGGTCGTTTAATCGGGATATATTTCAATCCGAGTAAGAGCGCTGATTAAGGTTTCGACTGCATTGCCCTGGCAATGGTAAGTGCTGGAATTATGCTCTTTCAGGGGCTTTCTAAGGCTTATTCAAATGCCACACGGGAAAAAAAAAAAGTTAATAGGTCCCATACTTTCTGGTGAAATATTTGCAGAGATGTATTTGTGATGCAGGAAGCAACACTGAAGAAAAATACCACTACTATTTATTATTAAAATTCAGTTTGGCTAACTGAAACTTGTTGTGTACACAAATTTCATGTGAGCAGGGTACTGAATTTCTCCTTTACAGGTGGGTTTTTCAAAAATACTCTGGTCTGGTGTTATTTTTATTGACCTTAGCAATGAAACTCACTTGGACTTCGGAAACAGCAGGTCAAACCCAAACTCTTTTGATACTGTGGTTTTCTCCCTATTTTATATCTGTTTCTACAAAAAGTGTTTTTCCCACCAATTTCACTGTGGCCAGCTCCAAACTTACAGATGAAGTAACTCAATAAGAATATCCTTTCCTGTAAAATCCCTTAGCTTTCAACAACTAATTTACTATTTTTGGGTGGTGGTGGTCCCTCAAAATGGTTTTAAGTTTTAGAGATAAGAAAACACTACTGTTATTCTTGTATTTCCATTATAAAGTGATGATGCTGAGTTCCTGTGTATACAAAAGGTAAATTTTCCAGTATATTCACAAAACTGCTTGAGGAGCCAAGCGGTTAACTCATGCTAAACTGTTTTTGCATGGACCAGGATTGGTGTAAAGCTAGTTCTGATGTGCCCACACAGATGTGGCAGATATCCATGATATTTAGAGACTGGAATCTGTTTAATATTGCAAATGGAGCAATTATAATCCTAGGACATCCATAGTCTTCTTCTAAGAGTTTATTGTCTCTTGTTCCCTATTACCAAAGAAAGTCAGGATATTAGGCCAAGAGCATTACTGAAATAAATGTTGGAGATTGAAATCTACAGGAAACACTCATGATTGCTGATACACTGAGCTCAATGAAAGACTGAATGAGAATAATAGATGAGAACCATTCAAGCTGTTGGGTCAAAAATAATTTTAGGGTAAACAGTCACTTGAATGAAGTCAGTGAATTTAAAAACCCTTTAATTTTATTCCTTCTTGGTGAAGATCATTGACCATGTAGAAAACTTTTTGTACCCTGACCAATGAAGGACAACCCAGACAACTAAGAGAAGACAAGGTTTATCAGAAAATAATTTTTAAATTATTATCCTACCCCTGGTTCACTTTTGGTGGTATTCTGTTTGAGCAGCTGAACAGAAAGGTTGATAGTCTGATAATTCATAACTCTCAGCAGGACTGCAGGTGTAATTGTTACCTAAGATCAGCTCAGAGTCAGTGCAAAAGATCACAGCAGTAAGCCATTGCTGCTGTGAAAAAGGGTCCCCTGCTTGAATCAAGCAGATTCTGTTTTGAATGACCAATTTAATTCCCAACATCTGAAATGAGTTAGGAGAGGATGGAAAAATGTAATACCTGGATTGCTGTCAATAAACAAACACTGTAATTCAGAAGGTGTTTTCAAAAGGTGTTTTTATTCTTACAAATAAACGTGCTGCTAATGGTTTAAGGCTTGCCTTTCTCCTGTAGGTAAACAGTTTTAATTAATTTAATTGGCCACTAATTGCTTTATTGGTTTTGTGCCTTCTTCCTGGGAAACACTCCACTTAACTAGACCTGATGGGAAACTGCAGCCTTCACAGTTGGAAGTGGCAGCACGCAGGAAGGGATGGCGTGGAAACAAGCTTGACTTCGTGGTTAGGAGGAGAGAGCTCTGGGATGGTGTTTCTTGCCATGCTGTGGTATTCTTTTCTCTAGGAGGAAAAAAAAGAGTGTGGGAGCTGTGTAACCAACCAAAAACCCATCAGTGGCTAACTCATCTTTTGTTGGATGGTTGGGCATGGCAGAAGGCTGTTTGCTTCGGTTTAAAGTGTCTTCTGTTATGAGGATACACAGCCCTGGCATAGAAACTGAGTTGCAGTGCATTGTAAAATAAAAAGCAAGGTATTTGAGAGATGATGCTGTTTTGTGCTTGGAGCACAATTTGTTGGGTTAGTCTAGGCATTTATCAAGATACGATTCATCTTTCTTCTGCAGCTGCTGTCATCTAATATTGGAGGTTGACCACAGCAGTAAGCTGTGTGTCCATCAAAAGTAGAGAAGAACCATGTGTTTCCTCTTATCCTAAATCTGGCTTGAGATTTTGTGAAAGAAATGTGCTTATTTTAGATTGGTGGTGTTGCCTTTACTATGACTGTGACTGGTAAATCTCACTCTGTTAAACCAAGGTGTTCCCTCGAACTTGTCCATCTTGCCTCTGCAAGAACTGGTAAGTGGGGCACTACAGCTCCCTCTTAGAGGTTGGTGGAAAGTCCACACTTTAAGCTGAGGCTGAAGTGTTGCAAAGCTCATGTGTTAACTTGGCTCAGATGTTTTCTTGGCTCTGGAGTTACTGAGAATTCATAGTCTGTAAAGGTGGATGAGAAAAACTAGTAAGGAGTCTTTTAATAAGTCATTTAAATAATCTTGACTAAAGACAGAAACTTCCCTGAGCATCCTTCAGGCAGCATCTTCCTGGTTTCCATGTGGATTCCATGAATTCTGAACATTTCAGCCTCTAAAGAAAATAATCCTTTCCTTGCAGTATTGTTGCTGTGGTGTGGTTTTTTTTTTTTTCCTCTGTCTGAAATGAACATCTAAAATGATGGGCAGCTTCAACATCGTCTGTGGTAGAACTGGCAGACTGGGTCCCACAGTAGTGGCACCACCTCTTGAACCACAAGTGACTGTGGTTCATCATGTCACAACCTGCAGAAGCATGGGGAACCAGTGAAGTATTTTGAATCCTAACAAATTTGTTTTCAAAAATTTTTGTTAAAGCATTTTCTATTCCCATATGAGAATTTGAACAAATTTCTGTCCATATTTAAAATTTCATGTGGAAATACATTCTGACTTCTCATATGCTGTAGTTTGAGGACTGGAAAATCATCCTAGAATAATTTTATTTTCTAGTTTTTTACCATCGTAAAATAGTAGTAACTAAGTAATTCAGGGTTAATAGTGTTTAACCACTCTTATTTTTGTTTTCTGTTCTTTTAATTTCAAAACCAAAAAGCTGAAAAAGTTGGAGCAAAGAGCAACATATGAAGGAAGAAGAATTTGCAGAGAAAGGAACACAACATGCTTACTTGGTTTTATTTTGTTGGGATATGAAAGATAATTTTTTGGCTAAGTGTATATGCCTGCGTGTGTGTTATCAGAAATAATTCTTGCAAGCTGTCAGAGCACATATTTTATAGCCAATTTCAGCTTTCCCAGTTGTTTTATACATCACCAATTGCTGCATGGTAAATTATTTTACTTAGATCCAACTTTTTAAGCATTACAAGTGAATGAGAGTGTTGAGATCTACTGAAAGGGAGCGATCAGAGAGAGCTCATGGTTTAGAGTGATGTTGGTAATAGATTCTGTCCCAAAACAGAAATTGTTATTTGTGCCAGCGCTATGGGAAGAGTTGCTCCTGGGACATGATCAGACTGACTGGTGGTAGCACATGTGAGCGTGTGGTGACTGTGTTCCAGGGACGATGCAGCAGTGGCAGCTACGGCGTGGCAGTCCTACTGGCAGCACATGGGGCTGCTGTCACCAGAAGCTGGCTGTCCGCTCCAGAACCAAAGGCTGCCATCTCCTTTGGAGAGGCAGCAAGAGTAAACGGACTCCAGATCTTCAGCTGCCGTGATTCCCAGGCAGGTGGGTAAGTCTGGGACACAGATGCATTGACCCAGCGATGAAGGTGGTTTAAGGAAATATGTCAGGCTGTGAATTGCAGCGGCTGAAGGTCTGGCACAAGATTA